>NC_091575.1:17746303-17763249 GCF_042767895.1 Penaeus vannamei
AAGATAGGTGCACGTCCTGAAGTGGTAGGATGCTTCGTGTGCTAGGAACAGTCAGTGACCACCTATCTGAATAGTTGATCTTTCTTTTACACCAAAGTTCTAACTCTGAGAACACCAGATGAACGCCATGAGAAGTGAAACTTAAGTTAATGGAGTGAGACAGCTTTCGAGAGGAGGAGTAATAGTTTTTTAAAACCTTAGACAACAGTTCAACCTGAAATTGTACACTGTGATGTACATAACAATATTTATAGTATATACAAACATTAATCTGCAATTTTCTCTTCATAAATGCTTGTGCTGTTTCAACAACAACTTGCTTTACTTAGGGATATAACATTCACGGAAATTGGTATAGAAGGGAACACTTTCTTCATACTGAGTTTATTATTAGCTTCTGACCCTACTAGACCTTTCAATATATTTATTATACCTCTCCTAATTATATATACACTGTACAACACATATAGCATGTGAAGTGGTTCTGACACATATCTCATTGATACACATTTTTATTTTGAAATATGAAAGTTCTAATGGTCTAAATACCAGCAGAATTAGTTTACAGAAGCCCTAGTCATCCCTACAAGAGAACTAGGGCAGATCACCTGATACAGAATTCATTTTCTCGCGTCTCTCCCCAAAGATCATGTACATCCCTAAGATGCTAGCCAGAATCATCATAACAATAATAATGATAAGAAAGACTCAAGAACCACAAATGCGATTGAGAAGAAACAAAGGTCTTTGTAAAGTCTTCTTTTTTTTAATTAACTACAAAACACAAGATTGCAGAAATATGATATTTTATGAATGATTTCCCCCCCTTCACTGCATACTTTCTGAGCTTGATCTAAATAGGAAGTAGAAATGAACGATCATTGTAAAGGTAAAAATTTCGTATAAAGTAAGGGCTGTGCCTGATTAAAAAATGCACATTCACTAAATTAAGTTGTTATCCACTAACAAAAAACAAGAGTCACACTACGCTTTACAAATGATGATTAGTTTGTTAGAAAAACAAAGGGAATCTAAACAATAGATGATGATATGTTATATTTATCAACTAGATAAATCTATCAAATCCTGTAACTAGATAAATGTATACCAGTACTTATAACTCGTGCTCTTTTCTCAAATATCAGTATATCCTTATTTCACCAAAAAAAGAAAACTATGCTAAATCACATTATCAGTATTCAACAATATCATATCAAACGCAAAGTGATGTTCAATTGGCATGTGTAACAATGCAGTCACAGACAGCATCAGAATAAATATACTATTTCTTAATAACCATTAACCATTTTATTTTGCTGTTTGACCCCAGAGTCAATGGAATACCATTCTTAGTTACCTAAAGGTGAAATACTAATATTGATGATATGCATATTTCTTTGTAGCAACTAAGAAAGACAAGAGGATAGCACAGTAGTAAAAAGTAGAATGTCCAGGGCTTGTCACTGTGCTGATATTAGGGTCAACCGAGTTGAGCAATGATGCCAGAAAGTATGCACGAGTCCCCTTCTAAAACCAAAAAAGAAAAATAGAGAAAAAGGGAAAGCACACGCTGTTGGTCAGCCTGTGTACCAGCGTCCTGGGGCATCGATTCTCTTGCAAACTCAAGAGAGAAAAAGGAACGCCCTTGAAACAGTGAACTTGAAATAACACGAAAAGAATGGACTTCAACGTCAAGTTAGACAGGGCATGGTGAACTAGAGAACTTACAAGGCATGCTTTTTGTGGAGTGCCCGAACTCCGGCTCTGCCATGACTTCACCAACTGCACTACACAGAACATGGAGTCAGTCCGTCATTGCCTAGACTGACGACGAACACTCCTTCGAGAGAGGAAAAAAACATGCCAGAAGTTCAACAAAATAATATGATGGCTTGGACTCCAGAGTCTTGTTTATATAACATTTCTTGCCAATATGACACTTATTGTCATGACTTCGACACATTGGAGATTCCCAAGACTTGGGCGAGTCCACATTCCGACAAGCTGGACGGTAATGACCAACTTCAGAGGAAAAGTACACAACCTTTGAGCTCCCTTTCCAGTGTACATCATTGACCACAATAAAAAATGAAATGTACAAAACAAGAGAAAAAATACTGAAATATTTACCACATATTATAAACTTCAAACTTTCTGTAAGGCAACCGTGATATTTATTTGAATGCAGCAGAAAGAGTTGTGTTGGTTCCCCTGCAAGCTGGTGACTGGTGGCGTTGTAGAAGTGTGTAGGGCGGGGTGGGTTGGGGTGGGCGGGCAGCCAACAGCAGCGGGGCCAGGAACCCACCGTGAACAGGAGCCGCGGGGCCCGGGGGAGGCCCTCCGGCGCCCCTGGCTCGCTGGGGAATGGTACAGTAAGGCAGTGAGCGTTGCCACCATCACTCTAGCAACTGGTACTCCCTCGACCATCGCTTTCAACTCTCGTCGCTTGTTCCGGCGCCGAGTTGCCGCGACACGACTTTACAGAAACGACAATACAAAAGAGTTGGTAATGCCGGGCAGGCTGCTGCCCCTGCGCCAGCTGCCTGCCCGCCTCCCTCGGGGCCGGGCATCAGGGTGGGGCTCAGTGAGGGCGCAGGGGCAGCCTTCGCGCGGGCACGGCCTCGGGGGCGTCACGGTGCGGTACAAAACTAGTATAAAGGGAGGTTCATGGAAGCTACTGGCCACGTGAACCACGCGCACGGCCCGGGTGGGCGACTGGGCTCAGCATGCACTTGACGCATGCGCAACTCAGTAACAAAATGCTACCTAGGCATCTCTAATAAACTGCAAGCATAGGCAGCCACTTCTATCACGAGGCCAGCAGCATGTGTTCCGCCGCGGCCAGGGCGGCGAGCGCGAGCGCGGCGAGGAGGACGAGGGGCGGGCAGTGCGCGATGGCGGCGGCGGCGGGCAGCGGGGGCACGCGCACCTGCACCTCCGCCAGGATGAGCAGCGACAGGGCCATGTCGGCGCGGATCTCGGGGTCGTGCTCGTTGATCATGTTCTTCACCTCCGTCACCGAGTCCTCGCACTCCTCCTGCAAAGCACGCGGGTCAGTGGGCCTCGGGGTCGGAGGAACCTAAGGCAGTCCTCTGTGTCCTACTCTTTACGCTAGGCAAGTCATATCAAGGTTGATGACGCCATTAATCAAGAAGTAACAAATTAAATATTCTGGAAAGTCTACTTCCGATCTATTGTATAATAATAATTCATTAATCATTATCATTATTTTTCATGATTATTCTACCTCCAAGTCAAAGCTAATAAAGTGTCTTAAGTAATAAAAAGAAAATCCTACAAAGCATCCCCCGCAAACTCACCTCAATCTCAATTTAATAATACTTTAATTTAATAATAATAATAAAAATGCCCAAGAAGGAGACCACTCCGAGAGGGAAGCCACAAACCTTCTCCTTGTGAAGCATGATCGCGGACATGTTATCTCGAGTGTAGTCGAACTCCTCGAGGGTGGCTTGGAGGATGATGTTCTCTCCGATGTGCTCGATCAGGTCCAGCTTGCACGCCGTCTGGAGGGTGAGGTGGAGGCGTTAGGAAGAGATGGTTTAAGGGCGATTTTCGTTTGGAGTAGTGGACTATGGGGGGGAGGGGCGATGACCAATAAATAATTATTGTGTCTGATCTATTTCCAAGTTTGGTGGGCTAGATTTTTTTTTCTTTTTTTAAAATAAAACTGCCCTTACTTGAGATACGGTTGATGAGTAAATAATGAAAATTACTTTTCAAATTACATTATCTTCATATGAAATAGTTTGCAAAACTGTATCTGAATCATGTAAAGGAAAAATCACAGAATATATTAAGCATAAAGCTGGCATAAAAAAGACTGCAATTTTTAAGGGCATAAATAATCACACTAAAATTACCTGAGCATAAACTAGTGGCTAGCAAAACAAGCATAAGTAATAGTAACAGCTAATGAACAGGACCTCGCAGGTAGTAGTTCCACTTATGAAAACTTGATAACTGCTCGGCCAAGAAACCAAGAATTGTGGCAAACGCTAATACTGTTTATTCTTACCAAAAAGCTAATCTAGGTGGGAAAAATACGGAACTGAAAATGGCGAGTGCAGTGCTAAGTATTGGGGTTGTAATGAGATGTTAGATCGGTCTATCTACGTGTTCAACTGCGTTCCGTGTGTGGATGTTTTTCTCGGCGGTTTAATGGAGCTGTGAAGTTTTATTAGGATCAGCTTTCTGGTGGGCGGGGGTGGTTACTCTGGCTATTTCCTGCACATGGACACAAACACAGACACAGGCACACACAAACAATCGCAGACACACAAACAGACAAACGCACACGCACAAACAGACAAACGCACACGCACAAACAGACAAACACACACGCACACGCACACACACGAAGGGTCTGCTAGCTTTATCTTTTTACATGTGTGCGGGAAAAGCATTTTAGTATCAGACACTTTGCAATCTAACATTATGTGTTGTTTAGTGATTATTTTGTGCACCATTGGATTAGTCTATAATAAACATATATATATATATATATATATATATATATATATATATATATATATATATATATATATATATATATATATATACACATTTTCAGGTCACTGTGCTTTGCATTATGCAGTCATTTGTACTCCCTTAATAATTCAAAGTATTTCTAGAACAGAGACCTTTTCCTCAGTTTCACCCATTTATCATGTCTGGATTTCCATATATAAAAGATGGATCACTTGAGTGGGTGAGAAATGCTTCTAAAAAACTCTCATTCAAGAAGCATGAGATGAGATAGATCGAAAAGACCGTCTCTTATCAGGTCTTAAAGAAGAGTCTCTTTTCCTTCAACTGAACCCATTTTCCTCACAGCAGAATACAACTCCCTCATACTAAACCTATTTTTCCTCACATTAACCCGTGTTTTCTCTCAAAACAGAACCCCCTTTTCCCCCTCACACAAGAACCATTTCCCCTCATAACTTAATCCTTTTTTCCTTTACAAAAGAACCCCCTTTCCCTCACACAAGAACCCATTTCCCCTCATAACTTAACCCCTTTCTTCCCCTCACAACAGATCCTTGAAGGAGGAGGTTTTCATCACCTTTTTGTGCCGAGCGTCCACGCTACTTACTCGGCGGCCGCGCTGCATGGAAGGTGTAAAGACAACATTAAAACTATTTGTTATTTTGGAAGTCGTGTGTTCTGGCGTTTGGGAGTAGGTGGGGGGAGGGGGGAGGAGAAGAGAGAGGTCTGGGGGGGGGGAAACAAAGGGGGAAGGAGGAGAATCAGGGGGAAAGGGAGGGTGGGGGGACACGAAGGGCTGGAGTGGGCTGTTGAAATGGGTGGAGGGTGTTATAACGAACAGGTGTTCTTCCTTCGGGATTGGTTATTCTGAATGCGATCCAAAGAACATCGGGAACGAGAAGGGGGGGGGGTGGAGAAGGAATGAGACAAGACAAACAGTAGGACGAGCCTCCCCCTACTGTGACAAATATGAAAGAAATGAGTTGCAGGCTTTTGCTATTCAAATCCGAACGGGCTGGGTGCTTTGCTGAGCTAAGAGCGTGGCGGCAAATTAACGCATTTTTGATCATTTTAAAAAAATCTCTTATGAATCTACACTACCATGTGATTGCTAATGAAAAATGTCTTTTTATTCTAGCTCCTGAAGTAGTATGCAGGAGTGAGCAAAACTGACTGGGCCAATCAAAACACTAGCCATGCTTTCCGTACCAACCAAAAGGAAAAATAACACATGAATCTGATTTCTAAAAAAGTTGCATGTTAGTAGCTGGATCAAAGAGACTGGACAGCTAAACAGAAAACAATGCAGTCGATTAAGCTAATACATATCCAGTGTTACATGTTATATGAGCAATATCTCTGAACTGTCAAAGAAATGATATATATGTAAGAAGAGGCAGCTGCAAGACGAAAAAAAAAACTCACTCAAAAAAGTCCCGAGTGTTCAAACGTCAACCAACTTACGCCATTCATGATTTCCGCCGTGTCTCGCACCAGCTTCCCGAGCTTGACCAGGGCGGCGTCAACGAGGGAGGCGGTCTTCGTGTAGGGTTTCAGTAACTTCTCCTCCTTCTTGCTGTAGCCGAGGAACAGGTAAACTCCATAGTCCACCTCGTACTCTTCTGCAAAGGAGGCGGCCATTTAAAAAAGGCGGGCATTTCAAAAGGTGGATATTAAAAAAAAAGCGGGCATTTCAAAAAGTCGGGTATTAAATAAGGCGGGCATTTCAAAATGTGGGTATTTAAAAAGGCGGCCATTTCAAAAAAGAACGTGAAGGCTAATTCTAGGTACTTATGGTTGCTGAATAAAAGTACTATCATCTAGTGAGCAGGTTCCAGTTTGAGGGGACACTCTTGTTTAAATTTATATTAGGTATCATTTAATTTGTGGGAATCTGTTTTCATGATACCAGTTTATATGTTTATATTCATATCATAAACAAAACAATAAAAATAAACGAATATAGAAAACCATAACAACAAAGCCTGTGTTTTTATTCATAATAAAATCTAAAAAAAATCCACGACCATGAATCTTTGCCAAAAAATAGGAAAAAAAAAGAGAAAAGAAAGAAATAAAAAAAAGAAAAACTTGCTTTGCTCGGGCCTGACGCAGATGAAGGAGCCCGAGTAGCAGAAGCACTCCCCGCGCATGGCCTGGTAGGCGGGCGCGGCGTGGGCGTAGACGGCGAAGTCAGTCTCGCACGGCTTGGCCTCCACGCACTCCAGGACGCTGCAGGCGAGCTTCTCGTCGGCGTGGCAGATGCACAACTCCGAGCACTCCTCGTCGCTCTTGTAGTAGCGCCGCCCGCCGCCCTCCATGATGTAGTCCTCCTTCTCGCTCGGGCCGTGGGCCTTCACGCAGTACTCTGGGGTGGGGAGGGGGGGGGTTAGGTGGATTGGCGGTCTGTGTGTCTGTTTATCTATCTAATTGTCTTTACATACATACATATATATATTTACTTATTTATTTCTCTCTCTTTTTCTGTCTGATTACCTGTCCTTGATTCATTCTCTCTCTCTCTCTCTCTCTCTCTCTCTCTCTCTCTCTCTCTCTCTCTCCCTCTCTCTCCGTCTCTCTCTCTCTCTCTCCCTCTCACAGATACTCTTTTTCTCACTCATTTTCTCTTTCTCTTTCCTTCTCACTTTCACTCACTCTCGCTTTCTCTCTCTCTCTCTCTCGCTTTCTCTCTCTCTCTCTCTCTCTCTCTCTCTCTCTCTCGTCACCAACTTTCCCGTCTTCTACCGCCTGCACCAGCACGAGGCGCCCGCGGACAGCGCCGCCCCCCGACACCTACTCGGTGGGACGGTGGTGGTGGTCGTGGTCGTCGTCGAGGTGGTGGTCGTCCTTGGCGCGCGCGTGGGCAGCGTCGAAGTCGTGCCTGACGGAGGGTAGATGACCACCGGCCGAGTGCCTGACGGGTTGCCGTTGCTCTGCACTGGCTCGCTGATCACGCCCGTCGTCACGATGGAGGTGTAGGCGATGTTGGCGCTGGTCGTGAGCTCCTCCCGGGGGTCCAGCGTGCTCAGCATGTCCCGGTGGTAGTCCGTCTGGGCCTCCACTGCGGGCGGAGGGCAGGGGTCAGATGGTCAGGGGGTGGGGGAAGGGGGAAGAGGGAGAGGAAAGGGGGAGATGGTGAGGGGGAGATGGTGAGGGGGGATGGTGAAGGGGAGGGGGGAAGAGGAGGGAGATGGTGAGGGGGAAGGGGGAGGGAGATGGTGAGGGGGAAAGGGGAGGAAGGGGGAGGGAGATGGTGAGGAGGAAGGGAGAGGAAATGGTGGGGGGAAGGAGTAGAAAAAAGGAGGAAAGGGACAAAGGGAGGGTAGAGGGGGTCAGATGGTGAGGGGAAAGGGGAGGAGAAGGTGATGGGGATTGGATGGTAGAGAGGAAGGTGGAGGGGGAAAGGAAGCAGTGAGGGGAGAGAGGGGAAAGAGGGGGGAGGTTCCAGACGGTACTGACAGAGAGGAGAGAGCTAGTAAGATAACACGGGAACGGGGAGGGGGAACTAATGATAAGAGAAGAGCGAATGAAGTTTAGAAAAGAGAAGAGAGAGGAGAGAGTAAAAAAAAGTACGAAAAAGGGAGGGGGAGGGAGAGGGATAAACTGGCGAGGGGAAATGGGGAAATGGGCGCTAGCTGGTGAGGGGATGTGGAATAAGGGAGGGGGATAAATTGGCGTGGGGAAATGGGGAAATAGGCGCTAGCTGGTGAATGGATGGGGAAGAGGGGAGGGGGACAAATTGGCGTGGGGAAATGGGGAACTAGGCGCTAGCTGGTGAATGGATGGGGAAGAGGGGAGGGGGAGGTGTCTATAAGGAGTGGACTCACAAATGCGTGGATGCCTTGGTCTTTATAGGAAAGATAAAAAGGGCATCAGATCCTATTGTCGTTGATAGGAAGGGGTTTACCTGCTAATTACCGTTGGGGGGGAAGAGGGGGGGCGAAGGTTTACCTGCTAATCTAAAACGGCAGAGATCGGTTTGCCTACTGATTAATGGTGATAAGTTGCATCCAACAACTGATTTCATATACCTGAATTTGAACACATTTGCTGCTACGATAAACTGACTTTAGATTCAGTATATATGACTTTTTAAAATAAATATACCAGGCCTTGAACATAGTTTCTGCAACTAATTAAGTGATTGGCTTTAGATTCAGTGTATACGAATTTATACACATGATTTTTTTTAAATCAGTATACACCTGACTTTGAACATATTTCCTGCTACAATACACTGAATCTGCGTGACTTTAGATTCAGTATATATCCATTTTTTTCTGCTGACTCCTTGTGCTAATTCTGTTAGTCATGTATAGAGAACCTGCATAGAGAACACATTGTGCTAGTTTATTGAACAGCTGTTGAGTGATGCCATCCAGTGAGTCGTTCGTATGCTTTGCAAGGATAAAGGTTGATTATATTTTTTGTATATTTAAAAAATCAGTTGTATATATTTCTATGACATTATATATATGTTTATATATATCTCTATATGTCATAGGAATATATATATATATATATATATATATATATATATATATATATATATATATATATATATATATATATATACATATAAGAAATTCAAGATAAATCTGATTATTATAATGTTTAATATATTTTCTAAATCTCTTATTAAACAATGTGGATAATTTCGTTCTTTAGCATATCTTATATCACTTCACAGGAATAAAATGAGGTGCACGACAGAATACACAAAGCCAGCGAAAGCGTCCAATCGACCACACGAATCATAAACAAAATGACCCTAACGCCCCCCCGCGGCGCCATTCTTCGCCCGAACCAAAACACAAACGGAAACAGACGCATCAAAACAACGCCTCCGAAACAAGTGACGGTCGAAACAGCGGGAAAGGCTAGATCAGCAGCAACTCGAGGTGTCGTCATGGCGCCTGTTTTGATTATTGCTCAGTGAAAGTATAACCATTAAGATCATTATTTTCCATCCTTTTTGAAAATTGGAAAGACCAAAATGATCGACCGTATTCACAAAGCATCCGTTAATTTTCATGACGTCATCAAAATAAACCCCATGTGTTTTTTTCCCCCCAAAATAGAATCAGACGCCATGACACCTCCTCGAGCTGCTACTGATCTAGCCTTCCCCCTCCTTTCCACCGCCTCCCAAACAAGTCGAAGCAAAACATCGCTCACCGACGCAGGGGTTGAACCAGAGGATCCGCTGCCAGTCTATGCAGGTGTAGGTCTCTCTGGGTCCCGTGGCCGCGCAGGTGCAGAGGTTGCGCAGCTGCGTGCCCAGGATACCCAGCACGGCGCGTCTGCACTCGGCTGTGGGGCCTGCGCAGCGGCGGGTGTCGCTGTCCACGGCGCACGCCTGCTCGTAGAACTCGAGGCGGTGTCTGGAAGAGGAGGGCGGGTGGGTTCCTGTTCTGGACTTGTTTTACTTGTTTATTTCTATCCCTATGCCTATAACTATCCCTCTGTTTTTTTTCTTGTCGGAGAGTTTTTTTTTCTTGTCAGAGAGAATTTTCATTATTTTTATCAATATTATTTATTTTTTAAATTTTATTTCGTTCTCTTCTGATAGAGGCTTTACATTTTCTAGAAATTGATTTTTTTTCTCTTAATTTTTACTATATACTGATCTCGTCTTGATGTTCTCTCTTCTTTTATAGGTACATCATTTGATGTTCATACAGCTTAAGATTTTTTTAAAAATCTGATGGATTAAATGAAAGAAAGAGAAAAAATATATATTTATGCTTTGATGTGATGTTTACTTTTTGATTTTCAAGTCAATTAGTTTTATCACTTTCAACTCAACTTTTAATGTGTTTTCGTTTCAAGGATATTCTTTATATTTATTTCTTCAGAGGAAATTCAATCATATTTCCCCCTTTTCAGCCTTTATGGAATATGATAGCGGGACTGGAAAGTAAGCATGTAAATGTTTACAAATTCTTTATAGAGGAAATATTCACCGATCGAGTTTTAAACCATAACGGAAAAAAATAAATGAAAATATATAAATCAGTCAATAAAAATATACAAATAAATTAAAAACAACAACAAAGATATATATATATATATATATATATATATATATATATATATATATATAATTAAAAGATATGAACCCACATTCCCTTACCTGCAACTATCATCCTCCTTGCACGACACAGCGAGTCGGTTGCACAGCATGAGGACCTGCCCGGCCGGCCTGCGTGCACAAGCAGGGTGGAGCTTCTCTTGTGCTTTCAGACACTCGTCGGCGGTGGTGCTGCTCTTCCTGGGAGGCGGGGGGGCAGGGGGGGGGGTTACGTAATGATTGTTGGTTAGATTTGCTTCTATTTTGATTTTGATTGATTGGTTGATTGTTGATGGTTTTACTGGTGTTCGATGTATCGGTTGTCATTATTGTTTTATGAGAAATATATATATATATATATATATATATATATATATATATATATATATATATATATATATATATATATATATATATATATATTTTTTTTTTTTTTTTTTTTTTTTTTTTTTTTTTTGGTTGCCATCATTACAATTACTATTCCTACTACTACTTTCAATACTTCTAATACTGTTACAACTTATATTATGATTATTATTGGTAGTAAAAATACCACTAAAATCATTATGATCATTATTACTGCCATTATCATTATCATTATCATTATCTAGCATTACTCATAGCAGTTCTATAACATTTTCCTGTTTTTTTTTTTTATTCTTCATTCCTTAAAACCAAAAGCGCTGGTCTGGCACTTATGTATATAGAACTAACATTTACATAAACAAAATGCATACGTGTATATATATCTAATGGCCATAAATAGGTAATTGAAGACATACAAATTGCATATATTATAAAAACTTAAATTGAATCAGCTGCTGTATTGCTGAGGTTTTGAAGTTTAAATCTATTGTTTGTTAATTGTTTTTTCTTTTCTTTATTGGTTCAGGACTTTTCCCATTCGCTTTATGAAAGTGGTTGAAATTCAACACCACCACATAAAAAAAGAAAGATGAAAAAAAGAAAGATGAAAAACGAAAAATGAAACGAAACTAAAAAAAAAAAAAAAAGGGAAATGGAGACCGAAGTGACCCCTACAGACTCCAGGCTCCCCCCCCCCCCCGTGAGACCACCTCCCTCCCCCTCCGAAGCCAACTCACTTGCACAGGCAGAAAGCCACCTCGTGTCCCCATCGCGTCTGCACGTTGCGGTAGAAAGTCTGCAGCTCGCTCATGCAGGTCTCCCTGTTGCAGCCGTCGTTGTCGCAGCGGGCCAGCACGGGGTCGAGGAGCCTCCTGCAGCTGAGGTCCGCGAGGCAGTCCGTCAGCGCCGTCTGGCAGGTGGAGTGCAGCACAGGGAGCGGACCCGGCGTGGCGTACGTGTTACCTGCGGAGGACTCGCCGGGGTTAGAGCCCCTTCTCGTCACGCTTTCAGCTCTTCCTATTTCTCTTCCTTAGAGGCGTAGGGGAGGAAGCGAAGGAGGATCAGGGAAGAGGGAGACAGCGGCAGGGGTAAATGGGTAATTGGGAGAAGGGATAAAAAAGCGGTTGTTTTTCGTTTGCCTCGAGACGCGGAGAGGAGGCTGGCGAGGGGTTCCCGCTGGAAAGCAATGGGTGAGTTTCGGAAGAGGGGAGATGGAGAGAGGGGAAGGAAACAGGAGGGAGAGACAGCGGGGGGAGAAAAGGGAAAAGATATCGAGCTAGGTAAACAGACGTGGGAAGAGAATCAAGAGAACAAGGGAGAGAGAGAGGAATAGAAAATAACCAAAATGTAAAAAGAGAGATGGAAGAGAGGTCTGAATAAAGGACAGAAATGGATAGGGAGATGGATGGAAAGCTAGAGGGATAAGGGAAGACGAAAAAACACACACGCATAAAACAAACAAACAAACAGAGATGACTAAAGACAGATTCTGACTGTCGGACGATATGCACAGCCACTTAAAAAAAAGACAGAAAGCAAGATATTTTCGCGCTCACGAAATATCTTTGCCGAGTTTTAATCCTTTCGGCGACACTGATCAGCAGCAAAGATAAGATTAAAAGGAAATTTAATACATCAAATATTCAATATTGTTTTTCGTGTTAGCGGTAACAATATTAATCCAAATACACGTCATATATGTGTGAAGAAGTACGAAAGGAAGCCATTCAAGTATTAATATGCATTTCAACCCTTCTCCTTTCTTTTAAATAGATGAAATAATAGTGAGACAATTGTACCATTGGTTACTTTAGTTGTCTGCCATAGTCAACGGCGACACATATACACAGTACACAAAGGAGAAACAGGAGGGAAAAGAAAGGGGAAATTACGATGGCCTGACGATTTACCAAAGACGAAACACTAACAAAATGTCGAATGAAGTCATATGCGCAGGGAAGCGAACGCGAGGGACTTTGCGACGCGATCCGTGTGTTCGATTCGATGCATTTGATCTATCTAACGTTTTGAATCGAGTGAAAAGGGGATATCATGATAATGGCCGAGCGTTGCGTTCAGTAATCCGAAGTAGTCAAGCTGTTTAATTTCACATATTCGCGTTTAAAAGCAATTAGCGCTAAGTGCTGTCCATCAGTATAACGTGCCATGTCAGCGATATATTTTGAGGAAAAATGAGTAATCGATATCGGAATGTATTTGCATTTTTAGTTTTAGTTTTGTTCGGCATTACGTTAATCCTGACATCTATGGTACTGTGTATGCTATATGTATATACGCACACACACACACACACACACACACACACACACACACACACACACACACACACACACACTCTCTCTCTCCCTCCCTCTCTCTCTCTCTCTCTCTCACACACACACACACATACAAACGTTTTTTACATACATGTAAATACACTTCTATACTCTCTCACTCTCTCTCTCTCTCACACACACCTCATTCAGTTGCGTATTCATACCAGCTGCAACGCAATCCAGCTGACCTTCCCTTTACAAATCCACGTGACCCACAAATTCTTAATCCATCCATCCATTACCTAAGGCAGACGAATCCCCACACTGACCGCGACGAGAAAGCTGATAGATCGAAGGCTTTACTTTACTAAGGTCATGTTTTAAGTAAAAAAGGAGACGCATTTTTGACTTTAAAGAGGAAATGGAATGAGTCATTTAAAACAACAAATGGATATGGTGGTCGAGATCTGTACTTTGGAGAACAAGAAGAATGTAGCAACTTAAAAAAAGGGCAATACGGACATTCTGAACAGAGAACTATTTCTTTGCTGAACAGGAACAACGTTGTTATTGCGAGAAATACAAATAGTATTCCTTGGCTTCTCTAAGAAAGGTGTTGGGTTTGTGAGCGAGTGGGAAGAGCTGTAATATGCACGGGGGGGGGGGGGGGATCAGATATCGGGAATTTTATCCTCATCCGGATTTTGAGAATCCATTTTTCGTGTTCTGGAAATCCACACACACACACACGCACACACACACACACACACATACACACACACACACACACACACACACTCAAGAACATACACAGAAATACTTTCATCGCGGTGTCAATTTATATTTATATTTAAGAAGGAAAAGTGTAACTGTATCTAACTCTCAAACTGTGTACTTATATATCTAGATTTACGCGTACCTACCTATATATTTACATCTTATATTCATATACTTCTACTGATTTACCTTTTCACACTTATTTACATTTATTAATCTTCATATCTTTCCTGTGGACCTTAGTTTTAAAATAAGGGTTCCTGCTAACGGGGTGCTACATATATGCTGATATACGCTTTGTGATCTATCGTAAGATCAAATTACATATCTTACTGTATAGTATATTTTTCTATGCTTGGCGGCATCTGATTTCTCGACTAAACCATAAAATATAAAAACAGAGAAAATGAAAATGTTGGCCAATTCATATATTTTCCTACAACGAAGAAAAAAAAAATCAAATCTACTTAATTTCTGTGCCTGAGAATCCTGCAATCTCTCACAGCAAACCCTTCTCAAAGGCATTTAGTCAACGTCTAAAAAAAGAAAAAAAGAAAAGCAAACTGCTTACCTAGCATCAATCGCGATCCAGCTGACACAGGAAGGAAAAGAAGCGAACAAAATACAAACAGAAGTGAAATCTCGAGTAAACAAGGATTCGGAACGGATTCGAACGCGACGGAACTCGGGTGTCGATTGATCGGCGGACGTGACGTGTCCGGCGCTGCAGTTGGAGCCTGTGATCCCCCGAGATTACGAAATGATCTTTGCTTCGGCTTTAGTACTCCATATTAACATATACCGGCTAACATTAATTGAATAATCGTGGGAAAGTCTTTTTTTTTCATGACAAGCACACGCGAGTGGGTTTCTCATCACTCCCAAGTTGCCAGGATCAAAATCAATTTCCTTCTGCAAACACTTCAACTGCACACACGAAAATATAAAGTCAGTCAACAACTCGTCGTTCAGTGTATTTTACAGCAACAGCGACAGTCGATCTATAAACTACATCAGCCATCAAAATTCACTTTCACATAACGGAAGAATCCTCAGGAAAACTAAGTACATACAACACACAAATCCCCTGAAATGGAAGAAAAATGACACTGATAAATCATCACACATTATTTATACAATAGCACGACATGAAATGATAAAAGACGCCACGATATACTGAGAAAAAACAGAAAGTGTAGAGGCTGTGGACAGGATACACCAGCCACCATCTTCAGCGCAGCCAGGCGTAGGAGCAAGGTATTGAGCTGAGTGTGTTGTTGAAAGGATTATTAGTACATTCTAGAATAATAATTAATCATGAAATATCCTTCGGTTTGCTGCTTAGAGAAGGGGAAGAGGGGGAAGAGGTAAGTGTAGATAAAGGGGAAATCCTGAAATACTGAAAGAAGGATGGTTATCAGTTTCTCGTTACATTCGAAAATTCCTTTTTTTTCTCTCGTACAGTCAGACAGGAAATAAAGCAGATAACTCAGGGCTAAGAAGCAGACCAAAGGAGATATTACGAGGAAGAGAAACAAGAATAGAAAACCAATAAAAATAAAACACAAAACCATTACATATAAAGAAGAAGAGTCAGAAAAAGAAAAAGAGGGAAAAACAAATACACGGGATAGGAAAACAATACGATAAACGAGGGAGAAACGAGGAACAAAATAGAATAGTCTCGCCTCCACTGCTTCCTGGTGAGGTGGGGTGTAAAGCTCTCGAAACGAAAGAGTCTCCCCGTGAAACGCAGCCAGATGCTTCGGGAATCAAAATGACTATTTATTCCTTCAAATCGCGATGTTGTATCTATTTCCGCCGTTATGTTATCTCTCCTTCTGGCTGTGTTTTCTTTAACAGGGACACTGGACAATGCGACTTTTCTTTCTCTCCATTTTTTTATCCATTTCCAAAAAAAAAAAAAAAAAAAAAAACACACAAAAAACAAAGAAACAAACACACACACACGTCAAAGTCCGAGCTCGTGAAAAATAATCAACAACCCACTAGCACTTTGGTCAAATATATATGGATATAATTCTGCAAATCCATGAAAAAGGGGGAATACGTTACAACATCGACATACAAAAGAAGAAGAAAAACACACACACACACACACAAACGACACACGAGGCAGTACCTACTATACGGTGATATGAAAGTCATTTCTCTTTCATGTTCAACGGGGTAGGAAGTGAGTGGGATAGATGGGTTTATTTGTGGAGATAGATAGATAGGGATATAGCGACAGGCAGGTAGATGGATGGATAGATGGATAGATAGAGAGAGAGAGAGAGAGAGAGAGAGAGAGAGAGAGAGAGAGAGAGAGAGAGAGAGAGAGAGAGAGAGAGAGAGAGAGAGAGAGAGAGAGAGACGAGAGAGACGAGAGAGACGAGAGACGACGAGAGAGACGAGAGACGAGAGAGAGAGAGAGAGAGACGACGAAAGAGAGAGAGACGAAAGAGAGAGAGAGAGAGAGAGAGAGAGAGAGAGAGAGAGAGAGAGAGAGAGAGAGAGAGAGAGAGAGAGAGAGAGAGAGAGAGAGAGAGAGAGAGAGAGAAAGACGAAAGAGAGAGAGAGAGAAAGACGAAAGAGAGAGAGAGAGAAAGACGAAAGAGAAAGAAACGAGAGAAAGAAAGAAAGAAAGAATGAAAGAGAGAAAGCGAAGAAAGAGAAAAAATACGAAAGAGAAAAAACGAGACAAGAGAAAAAGAAAGAAAAAAAAGAAAGAAAGAGAGAAAGAGAAGGAGAAGAGAAGAAGGGAGGTCAGGGCGGACGAAGGGTATTACCACAACACCAACAGACATACCATATCAGACATGAGAAGAAGGGAAAAGAGGAAAATTATATCTCATCGGATTCAATGGCATGTACTCACTTAGGAAAAACTCAGACTTACCTACTTTGACAATTTCTTCCATGGTGACCGAGTCTAGCGT
>NC_091575.1:17766249-17788749 GCF_042767895.1 Penaeus vannamei
GAAACAGATTGAAGAATAAGAAAAAGAGGAGAAAGAAAACATGTTAAAGCGAAAAAAGAGGCAAGTTACCGTATTATTTCCTCCGTCTGAGATCTAATAAAAAAAGAGTACCATCAGAAGGGAAGAGAAGAGAAGGGATAATAAAAAAAAACAAGACATTATTTTCTTCAAGAAAGACTGGTAACCCCCCCCCCAAAAAAAAAAGAAAAAAAGAAGAAGAAACAATAGATAAAAAGACGGAATTAAAAGATCCCCCACCCCCCCAAAAAAAAAAAAAAAAAAAAAAAACTCGACACTGCCTTAATCTCCAATTCCCAATCAAACCCCCAATCTCAAACGGGGCAAAATGGACGGAATCGGCCCTGAACGCCTTAATCTGTCCGTTCCTTATCCCATCCCTCTTGTATCCAATCCAGGCTGTCGACGAAACAGTACCCGGGCCTCTCCTTTGCGCTCGGAAGCTGAAGTGGCTCCGCTGGCTCCAACTCGTCCCAGGCGCGTCTTCCGGGAGAAAAGAATGGGCCCGCGCTCTCTACTGCTTTTAATTTCGCCTTTCTTGATCTCTCTTATTTTGGGTTCGGCGTTTGGTGCGTGTTTATTTATTTATTTTTTTTTTTGTATTTGTTCATATATGTATCTTTTTGTATCTATATTTATGACTATATGGGTGAGTTCGCTCTCTCTAACCCGTCCCAGGCGCGTCTTCCGGGAGAAAAGGATGAGCCCGCGATCTCTATTGCTTTTAATTTCGCCTTTCTTGCTCTCTTATTTTGGGTTCGGCGTTTGGTGTATGTTTATCTATCTATTTTTATGCGTTTGTTTATATATTTTTGTATATATAGCTATGTCTACAGGGGTGGGTTCGCTTCATCTAACTCGTCCCAGGCGCATCTTCCGGGAGAAAGGAATGGGCCCGCGTTCTCTATTGCTTTTAATTTCGCCTTTCTTGCTCTCTATTTTGGTGTGGCGTTTGCTGTGTTTATTTATCTTTTCCTTAATATGTTTGCATATGTATCTTTTTGTATCTATATTTATGACTCTATGAGTGGGTTCGCTCTCTCTAACCCGTCCCAGGCGCGTCTTCCGGGAGAAAAGGATGGGTCCGCGATCTCTAATTGCTTTTAATTTCGCCTCTCTTGTTCTTTTATTCTGATTCGGCGTTTGGTGTGTGTTTATCTATCTTTTTTTTGTATATATATTTTTGTATCTATAACTATGACTATAGGGGTGGGTTCGCTCTCTCTAACCTGTCCCAAGCACACCTTCTGGGAGAAAAGAATGAGTTCGCACCCTCTTTCGCTTTTAATTTCACCTTCTTGTTCTTATTTTCTTTGGCTTTTGGTGTTTATTTATCTGTTTGTCTGTTTTCTGTATCTGTTTGTAGATATATATTTATGTAGCTATGCGTATGGGATTTATATTTTTATCTATATCTGTCAGTTTGTATTGTATACATCAATCTTTCTATGTTCTGCCTTCTGCGTTCACATCTTCTTCTATCTATCCCTCTTTCTGCTCCCTCATCCACCTGGCCATCTCCCCCTCATCCACCTGGCCATCTCCCCCTCATCCACCTGGCCATCTCCCCCTCATCCACCTGGCCATCTCCCCCTCATCCACCTGGCCATCTCCCCCTCATCCACCTGGCCATACCTCCCTCATCCACCTGGCTATCCCCACCACCTCCCCTTCATCCACCTGGCCATCTCCACCACCTCCACCTCCTCCCCCTCCTCCTCCACCACAACCCCAGACCGAATCTCGTTACCGCTCTTGTCCAAGTTTTTCGTCCTCTTCCCTCTCCTTATTTCCCTGCTTTATTTCCTCCCTTCCTCTCCCACTTCCTTCCTTCGAGGATGGTGATAATTAGCGGCAGCAACAGCCTCTTTCCCTCGCAGCGTCGGGTAAGAGAGTGAAAAAGGAGAAAAGACGTATTTAACTACTTACGTGTGTGTGTGTGTTTGTCTACGTTTGTATGTGTATGTATGTATGTATGTAGCCTGTGTGTTTGTGTTTGTCTACGTTTGTGTATGTATATATGTAGTCTGTGTATGTATGTAGTCTAGGTATGTATGTATGTGTGTGTGTGTGTGTGTGTGTGTGTGTGTGTGTGTGTGTGTGTGTGTGTGTGTGTGTGTGTGTGTGTGTGTGTGTGTGTGTGTGTGCGTGTGCGTGTGTGTGTGCGTGTGCGTGTGCGTGTGCGTGTGCGTGTGCGTGTGCGTGTGCGTGTGCGTGTGCGTGTGCGTGTTCAATACGGGAGAAGAGCTAAGCTCAGGTGGTCCCGTCTGCTATATTTAAATTGTCGTATAACTTTTTAAATTGATGCACATTTTTGGCACGCACTACGTTTTGTTTGGGAATCTTTTTTTTTTACCTCTTTTCACTTTCAACTTTTTGTCGTGTCTTCTCGTCCTTCTTCTGTTCAAGATTAAAAAGTCATCTTTATCTAACTTCAATCTTCCTGTAAGAGAGTTGAACAGCATAATCATGTCCCCCCTTTTCCTTCTTTCTTCCAAAGTAGTAAATCCTAATTTCTGTAGCCTATTTTTGTAACATATCTCTTAGAGTAGGTGCCCATCTTGTGGCCGCTCTTTGGACTCTCTCACTCTCTCCCTCTCTCCCTCTCCCCCCCCCCCCCTCTTCCTCTCCCTCTCTCTCTCTCTCTCTCTCTCTCTCTCTCTCTCTGTGTGTGTGTGTGTGTGTGTGTGTGTGTGTGTGTGTGTGTGTGTGTGTGTGTGTGTGTGGGTGTGTGGGTGCGTGCATGCGTGCGTGTGCGTGTGCGTGTGCGTGTGTGCGTGTGGATCAGTTTAAGTAATGTATCTATCTATCTATATCTATTCAACTTGTAAACATACATTCATATATTTTTATGAATGCAAACCTTTGTCTTGTATCAATGATAGGAAGGGTTTTAAATAGACAATAGTATTACTCATCGGCTGATGAATACCTTCCTTCCCGGAATGAGGGATTGAGGTCAGACAAGGAGCGGAACAGCAGAGAGCCAGAGAGTTAGAGAGCCAGAGATCTAGAGAGTCAGAGATCTAGAGAGCCAGAGATCTAGAGAGCCAGAGATCTAGAGAGCCAGAGATCTAGAGAGCCAGAGATCTAGAGCCAGAGATCTAGAGTCAGAGATCTAGAGAGCCAGAGAGCTAGAGGGTCAGGGCGCTACAAAGCCAGAGAGTTAGAGAGCCAGAGATCTAGAGAGCCAGAGATCTAGAGAGTCAGAGATCTAGAGAGCCAGAGATCTAGAGAGCCAGAGATCTAGAGTCAGAGATCTAGAGAGCCAGAGAGCTAGAGGGTCAGGGCGCTACAAAGCCAGAGAGTTAGAGAGCCAGAGAGTTAGAGAGCCAGAGATCTAGAGAGTCAGAGATCTAGAGAGCCAGAGATCTAGAGTCAGAGATCTAGAGAGCCAGAGATCTAGAGAGCCAGAGATCTAGAGTCAGAGATCTAGAGAGCCAGAGAGCTAGAGGGTCAGGGCGCTACAAAGCCGGAGTGTTAGAAAGCCAGAGAGTTAGAGAGCCAGAGATCTAGAGAGCCAGAGATCTAGAGTCAGAGATCTAGAGAGCCAGAGAGCTAGAGGGTCAGGGCGCTACAAAGCCGGAGTGTTAGAAAGCCAGAGAGTTAGAGAGCCAGAGATCTAGAGAGTCAGAGATCTAGAGAGCCAGAGAGCTAGAGGGTCAGGGCGCTACAAAGCCAGAGAGTTAGAGAGCCAGAGAGTTAGAGAGCCAGAGATCTAGAGAGCCAGAGACCTATAGAGTCAAAGATCTAGAGAGCCAGAGATCTAGAGCCAGAGATCTAGAGTCAGAGATCTAGAGAGCCAGAGAGCTAGAGGGTCAGGGCGCTA
Source organism: Penaeus vannamei (assembly GCF_042767895.1). NCBI lineage: Eukaryota > Metazoa > Arthropoda > Malacostraca > Decapoda > Penaeidae > Penaeus > Penaeus vannamei. Next base: position 17,770,097 of record NC_091575.1, read on the forward strand.
CAAAGCCAGAGAGTTAGAGAGCCAGAGAGTTAGAGAGCCAGAGATCTAGAGAGCCAGAGAGTTAGAGAGCCAGAGATCTAGAGAGCCAGAGACCTATAGAGTCAAAGATCTAGAGAGCCAGAGATCTAGAGTCAGAGATCTAGAGTCAGAGATCTAGAGAGCCAGAGAGCTAGAGGGTCAGGGCGCTACAAAGCCAGAGAGTTAGAGAGCCAGAGAGTTAGAGAGCCAGAGATCTAGAGAGCCAGAGAGTTAGAGAGCCAGAGATCTAGAGAGCCAGAGACCTATAGAGTCAAAGATCTAGAGAGCCAGAGATCTAGAGCCAGAGATCTAGAGTCAGAGATCTAGAGAGCCAGAGAGCTAGAGGGTCAGGGCGCTACAAAGCCAGAGAGTTAGAGAGCCAGAGAGTTAGAGAGCCAGAGATCTAGAGAGCCAGAGATCTAGAGAGTCAGAGATCTAGAGAGCCAGAGATCTAGAGTCAGAGATCTAGAGAGTCAGAGATCTAGAGAGCCAGAGATCTAGAGTCAGAGATCTAGAGAGTCAGAGATCTAGAGTCAGAGATCTAGAGAGCCAGAGAGCTAGAGGGTCAGGGCGCTACAAAGCCGGAGTGTTAGAAAGCCAGAGAGTTAGAGAGCCAGAGATCTAGAGAGCCAGAGATCTAGAGTCAGAGATCTAGAGAGCCAGAGAGCTAGAGGGTCAGGGCGCTACAAAGCCGGAGTGTTAGAAAGCCAGAGAGTTAGAGAGCCAGAGATCTAGAGAGCCAGAGACCTATAGAGTCAAAGATCTAGAGAGCCAGAGATCTAGAGAGCCAGAGATCTAGAGCCAGAGATCTAGAGAGTCAGAGATCTAGAGCCAGAGATCTAGAGAGCCAGAGACCTATAGAGTCAAAGATCTAGAGAGCCAGAGATCTAGAGCCAGAGATCTAGAGTCAGAGATCTAGAGAGCCAGAGAGCTAGAGGGTCAGGGCGCTACAAAGCCAGAGAGTTAGAGAGCCAGAGAGTTAGAGAGCCAGAGATCTAGAGAGTCAGAGATCTAGAGAGTCAGAGATCTAGAGAGCCAGAGATCTAGAGAGCCAGAGAGCTAGAGGGTCAGGGCGCTACAAAGCCAGAGAGTTAGAGAGCCAGAGAGTTAGAGAGCCAGAGATCTAGAGAGCCAGAGATCTAGAGAGTCAGAGATCTAGAGAGCCAGAGATCTAGAGAGCCAGAGATCTAGAGAGCCAGAGAGCTAGAGGGTCAGGGCGCTACAAAGCCGGAGTGTTAGAAAGCCAGAGAGTTAGAGAGCCAGAGATCTAGAGAGCCAGAGATCTAGAGAGCCAGAGATCTAGAGAGCCAGAGATCTAGAGTCAGAGATCTAGAGAGCCAGAGAGCTAGAGGGTCAGGGCGCTACAAAGCCGGAGTGTTAGAAAGCCAGAGAGTTAGAGAGCCAGAGATCTAGAGAGCCAGAGATCTAGAGAGTCAGAGATCAAGAGAGCCAGAGATCTAGAGTCAGAGATCTAGAGAGCCAGAGATCTAGAGCCAGAGATCTAGAGTCAGAGATCTAGAGAGCCAGAGAGCTAGAGGGTCAGGGCGCTACAAAGCCAGAGAGTTAGAGAGCCAGAGAGTTAGAGAGTCAGAGATCTAGAGAGCCAGAGATCTAGAGTCAGAGATCTAGAGTCAGAGATCTAGAGAGCCAGAGAGCTAGAGGGTCAGGGCGCTACAAAGCCGGAGTGTTAGAAAGCCAGAGAGTTAGAGAGCCAGAGATCTAGAGAGCCAGAGATCTAGAGTCAGAGATCTAGAGAGCCAGAGAGCTAGAGGGTCAGGGCGCTACAAAGCCGGAGTGTTAGAAAGCCAGAGAGTTAGAGAGCCAGAGATCTAGAGAGCCAGAGATCTAGAGAGTCAGAGATCTAGAGAGCCAGAGATCTAGAGAGCCAGAGATCTAGAGTCAGAGATCTAGAGAGCCAGAGAGCTAGAGGGTCAGGGCGCTACAAAGCCAGAGAGTTAGAGAGCCAGAGAGTTAGAGAGCCAGAGAGTTAGAGAGCCAGAGATCTAGAGAGCCAGAGATCTAGAGAGCCAGAGATCTAGAGAGCCAGAGATCTAGAGAGCCAGAGATCTAGAGTCAGAGATCTAGAGAGCCAGAGAGCTAGAGGGTCAGGGCGCTACAAAGCCAGAGAGTTAGAGAGCCAGAGAGTTAGAGAGCCAGAGAGTTAGAGAGCCAGAGATCTAGAGAGCCAGAGATCTAGAGAGCCAGAGATCTAGAGAGTCAGAGATCTAGAGAGCCAGAGATCTAGAGTCAGAGATCTAGAGAGTCAGAGATCTAGAGTCAGAGATCTAGAGAGCCAGAGAGCTAGAGGGTCAGGGCGCTACAAAGCCGGAGTGTTAGAAAGCCAGAGAGTTAGAGAGCCAGAGATCTAGAGAGCCAGAGATCTAGAGTCAGAGATCTAGAGAGCCAGAGAGCTAGAGGGTCAGGGCGCTACAAAGCCGGAGTGTTAGAAAGCCAGAGAGTTAGAGAGCCAGAGATCTAGAGAGCCAGAGACCTATAGAGTCAAAGATCTAGAGAGCCAGAGATCTAGAGCCAGAGATCTAGAGTCAGAGATCTAGAGAGCCAGAGAGCTAGAGGGTCAGGGCGCTACAAAGCCGGAGTGTTAGAAAGCCAGAGAGTTAGAGAGCCAGAGATCTAGAGAGCCAGAGATCTAGAGAGTCAGAGATCTAGAGAGCCAGAGATCTAGAGAGCCAGAGATCTAGAGTCAGAGATCTAGAGAGCCAGAGAGCTAGAGGGTCAGGGCGCTACAAAGCCAGAGAGTTAGAGAGCCAGAGAGTTAGAGAGCCAGAGAGTTAGAGAGCCAGAGATCTAGAGAGCCAGAGATCTAGAGAGTCAGAGATCTAGAGAGCCAGAGATCTAGAGTCAGAGATCTAGAGAGTCAGAGATCTAGAGAGCCAGAGATCTAGAGTCAGAGATCTAGAGAGTCAGAGATCTAGAGTCAGAGATCTAGAGAGCCAGAGAGCTAGAGGGTCAGGGCGCTACAAAGCCGGAGTGTTAGAAAGCCAGAGAGTTAGAGAGCCAGAGATCTAGAGAGCCAGAGATCTAGAGTCAGAGATCTAGAGAGCCAGAGAGCTAGAGGGTCAGGGCGCTACAAAGCCGGAGTGTTAGAAAGCCAGAGAGTTAGAGAGCCAGAGATCTAGAGAGCCAGAGATCTAGAGTCAGAGATCTAGAGAGCCAGAGAGCTAGAGGGTCAGGGCGCTACAAAGCCGGAGTGTTAGAAAGCCAGAGAGTTAGAGAGCCAGAGATCTAGAGAGCCAGAGACCTATAGAGTCAAAGATCTAGAGAGCCAGAGATCTAGAGCCAGAGATCTAGAGTCAGAGATCTAGAGAGCCAGAGAGCTAGAGGGTCAGGGCGCTACAAAGCCGGAGTGTTAGAAAGCCAGAGAGTTAGAGAGCCAGAGATCTAGAGAGCCAGAGATCTAGAGAGTCAGAGATCTAGAGAGCCAGAGATCTAGAGAGCCAGAGATCTAGAGTCAGAGATCTAGAGAGCCAGAGAGCTAGAGGGTCAGGGCGCTACAAAGCCGGAGTGTTAGAAAGCCAGAGAGTTAGAGAGCCAGAGATCTAGAGAGTCAGAGATCTAGAGAGTCAGAGATCTAGAGAGCCAGAGACCTATAGAGTCAAAGATCTAGAGAGCCAGAGATCTAGAGCCAGAGATCTAGAGTCAGAGATCTAGAGAGCCAGAGAGCTAGAGGGTCAGGGCGCTACAAAGCCAGAGAGTTAGAAAGCCAGAGAGTTAGAGAGCCAGAGATCTAGAGAGCCAGAGACCTATAGAGTCAAAGATCTAGAGAGCCAGAGATCTAGAGCCAGAGATCTAGAGTCAGAGATCTAGAGAGCCAGAGAGCTAGAGGGTCAGGGCGCTACAAAGCCAGAGAGTTAGAGAGCCAGAGAGTTAGAGAGCCAGAGATCTACAGAGCCAGAGATCTAGAGAGCCAGAGATCTAGAGAGTCAGAGATCTAGAGAGTCAGAGATCTAGAGAGCCAGAGATCTAGAGAGCCAGAGATCTAGAGTCAGAGATCTAGAGAGCCAGAGAGCTAGAGGGTCAGGGCGCTACAAAGCCAGAGAGTTAGAGAGCCAGAGAGTTAGAGAGCCAGAGATCTAGAGAGCCAGAGATCTAGAGAGTCAGAGATCTAGAGAGCCAGAGATCTAGAGAGCCAGAGATCTAGAGTCAGAGATCTAGAGAGCCAGAGAGCTAGAGGGTCAGGGCGCTACAAAGCCAGAGAGTTAGAAAGCCAGAGAGTTAGAAAGCCAGAGAGTTAGAGAGCCAGAGACCTATAGAGTCAAAGATCTAGAGAGCCAGAGATCTAGAGCCAGAGATCTAGAGTCAGAGATCTAGAGAGCCAGAGAGCTAGAGGGTCAGGGCGCTACAAAGCCGGAGTGTTAGAAAGCCAGAGAGTTAGAGAGCCAGAGATCTAGAGAGCCAGAGACCTATAGAGTCAAAGATCTAGAGAGCCAGAGATCTAGAGCCAGAGATCTAGAGCCAGAGATCTAGAGAGCCAGAGAGCTAGAGGGTCAGGGCGCTACAAAGCCAGAGAGTTAGAGAACCAGAGAGCTAGAAAGCCACAGAGTTAGAGGGCCAGATAGTCAGAGAACTAGAGCTAAGGAACCAGACAGCCAAGGAGCTAGAGGACCAGAGAGTTAGAGAGTTGAAGAGCAAAGGAATCAGAATTAGAGAGCTAGGGAATTAAAACAGACATCCAGAGAACCCAAAGAGTTAGAGAACCAAAGACCCAAAGAACTAGAGAGCCATAAAGCCTGACTGTTAGAGTCAGAGACCTAGAGAGCAAAAGGAAACAGACAGCCAGAGAACCTAGAGTTAGAGAACCAAGCAGTCAGAGAGAGAGAGAACCCTAGATCGAGAGAGTTAGAGAGAAAACACCGCCCACGACATGCAAATCACGCGCCGCGCCCGACACCTGTTACGCCCGTCTTGGTGAGCACGAAGCCCGCCATTCCGGTCGTGGGCGTGTGTTTGTTTGTTTGTTTTTCTTTGTTCTGAGATTTTTAAAAAGTCGGTGTAAGTGTTTTCAGTATATTTTCCCGCATTTCAATATATTATAAGACCCCCCCAAGTGAGGTCGTTATCCTTCGTTTATTTTCATGTTCCGATTCGATAAAAGGGTTATTGAAAAACAAAAATTATCTAAAAAATATATATTCATATCTTAATTGAAATTGTATTGCTTCAATGTGTGTCCTATTTCGATACATTCAAGAATCTTAGATTCATATCAGTTCCAAATTGCACAACCCTCGTCTAAAGGAAGCTTAATCATTCCCCTTGAGGTGCGTTTGTTTGTATTTGCATATATGCGTGTTTTGTGCTTGCGTGATTATATATAATGAGTGTGCACAAAACTGTATATACACATTTGCTGGTATGTAAGAATGGGAATTAAGTTAATTGACGAGATTTGCCTTTCTGTCTGTGCCTTTCTGCCTGCCTCTCTCTCTCTCTTTCTCTTTCTCTCTATGTTAATCTCGTTCTCTCTCTCTCTCCCTCTCCCTCTCCCTCACTCCCTCTCTCTCTCTCTCACACACACATTAAATGAATGACATGAACAGATATCAACAATACTACTACACTTTCACAGTGACACACACACACACACTACGTATCAGAGAGCAGCAAATAACCCCCATGAAACCAGAACAGCGTCAGAATTAAACCAATAAAGCCACCCCAAGAACAGCTTAAAACCCACAGCTTATCCTTAACGACCGACGCCAAGCCACCCTCTTAACGACAGGCAACTTCAAGCTGGTCACTCAAGCCGGCTGGACTCCCCCCCCCCCCCTAAACACCGCACTCTGACCCCAAAGAGGGAGGGAGGGAGGGAGGGAGGGAGGGAGGGAGGGAGGGAGGGAGGGAGGGAGGGAGGGAGATAGATAGATAGATAGATAGATAGATAGATAGATAGATAGATAGATAGATAGATAGATAGATAGATAGATAGATAGATAGATAGATAGATAGAGAGAGAGAGAGAGAGTAGGAAAGAGAGAGAGAGAATTAGCGTCTAGGAAAGGGCCCATTAAAAAGACCCATTTAGAACGATGTAGGCCGGATCTTGCGCCAGTTAATGAACACGGGGCAGAAAAGTTATCGCGCGAACCGTACTTAATTCTGGAGTATCGGTTCATTTCACTTCCTTGATGGGGACCCGACGCCAGCTGGAGGGACTCGGGCGGGAGGTCTTGCTTTTTGTCGTGTTCTCTCTCTTTTTCTTTTTCTTTTTTTTTCTTGGCTGGCTGTTTTGTCTCTGTTTCTTTTTTGTATCCTTGCTTCTCTCTCTCTGTCTCTCGCTCTCTCTGTCTCTCTCCCTCTCTCTCTCTCTCTCTCTCTCTCATCCTTTAACTTGTAATTCTGCATTTTCTTTCACTTCAACTATTTTTGTTCTATACAATCTATCGTTCATTTATCTATTAGCTACTCATTCATTATCTATTATCCTTACAGCCTGTTTTTTTCTCCTAATTGCTCCAATACAGTAAAGTATACCCTCAAGACGAGGTAGACGTTCACTATACCACAAAAAAAAGAAAATACAAATACAAAATACAAAAGAAAAATAAGGAAGAAAAACCTAGCAAATTGTGGTATTACAACACTCGAAATCTCAAAACATCTGCAGTCAGCAGGGCATAAAATCCTAATGCAAACACAAGCTTTTAATGGAATACGTGACTGCGTGTTGGCCAGGCATAAAGAGAGTTTACACCCGTTTCTCTCTCTCTCATTCTCTGTCTGTCTGTCTCTCTTTTTTCTCTCTCTCACTGTTTGTCTGCGCGCGCGTGTATGTGGTTCCGTTCCCTCCCGGACTCTCTCCCGCTCTCTCATTTTCCTCTCTTCCCCTCTTCTCTTGTCTGCGTCTTCTTGTTTTGTTCCTATCAGCTCCTAGTCCCCCTCCCCTGTCCCCTTTTCCCTCATCCCTCTTCCCCTCTCCCCCCTTCCCCCTTCCCCCTTCCCCCTTCCCCCCTCCAGGTAAGACACACGACACCTTGCTTGCTTGGATTTCCAGACGCAAGAAAGTGTTCCCTCCCTTCTTCTAACGAGACGACCAGCTTTACGACGCTAACGAAACCTAATAGAAGACTGAACTTACCGGCCTTTACGAGGAGGGGGAGGAGAGAGAGGGGAGGAGGGTAAGGGTGAAGGGGGGAGAGAGGATGGAGGAGGGAGGAGGGTGAGGGGAGGGTAAGGGGAGGAGTGTGAGGGTTGAGGGTGACGGAGGAGGGAGATAAGAAGGGAAAGCAAATGGGAGGGAGGAGGAGGAAGATAATTAGGGGAAGAAAGAGGGAAGGGGAGAGAGATACAGAGGGATGGAGGGCGAGGAAAGCGGAAAGAAGAGGAAAATAGAGAGAGAAAAAGTAGATAGAGAAAAAGTAGATAGATGGAGGGGAAAGAGGGAAGCAGGGATAAGGAATGAGGGTGAGGGAAGGAAAGAAGGAGGAAAGGAGAAAGATGGGAGAATGGAGAGCGAAAAGTGGGAGGAGGAAGAGAGAGAAGTATGGAGATAAAGAGGGAGAAGGAGGGAGGGAAGGAATAGAGGAAGAAGGAAGAGACAGGAGGAAAAGATGGAAAGAAAGTAAGGCAAAGTCGGAAGAGGATGTGAAAGAGAAGAGATTAAGAATTAGAGAGCGAGCGCAAGGAACAGAAAGAGAGTGAGAGTGAGAGTGAGAGAGAGAGAGAGAGAGAGAGAGAGAGAGAGAGAGAGAGAGAGAGAGAGAGAGAGAGAGAGAGAGAGAGAGAGAGAGAGAGAAAGACAGATAAATAGATGCATACAAAGAGAGAGAACGACTAATAGCCCCCCAGACACACCCATGCATAGCTAGACCAAGACGAAAGACCCCGCTCCCCCCCCCCCACCCCCACCCACCCCTCCTCCCAAGACGCGAGCTCCTGACACCCTCAATACATCTCCATTTCCGGTCCTCGCTCGCGCCTCAAAACAACTCTGTCTTGACCCGAACAATTAGAGAGAGGCACTCGCTACTGCTTCTCTTTTCCTATTTTCCTTTCCTTGTCCTTCGCTTTCTAGTTTTTTTTTTTATCTTCTCTTCTTTCTTCTTCTTTTTGGTTTTTTCGTTTTTCCTTCTTCGTCTCTTTTTTCTTATCCTTCGCTTTCTTCTCTTTCTTTCTTTTCGATTTTCCTCTTTCATCTATCCTTTCCTTATCCTTCGCTTTCAATTTTTCCATCTATTCTTTTTCCTCTCTCGTCCTCCCTCCCTCACCTCTCCTTTCCTACCCACTTCTTTCTTTTTGTCTCCCTCTTCCTTCTCCTCTTCTCCCCTTCTCCTCTTCCTTCTCGTTTCCTTTCTCTTTGCTTTCCATTACTTAGTTTTTTCTCCATTTTCTTCTCTTCCCTTCCCTCTCATTTCCCCCCAATCCCCATCTTCCAGCGGCAATTTCTTCGCGGGTTCTCCTCTACATCTCCCGTCAGTGTCGTTAAGCCCCCTTTCCCCTCATACTCGTGTTTCCCCTATTCCGCTTCTCATTCTTATTCCCTCTTCTGGCCTCTCTCTTATCCTTCTTGTACTACGTCTCCCCTCCTTTCCCTTCTCCCCTCTCCCTAATCTTCCCATCTCCCTATCTCCATTCTCTTTTTCCACGATCCTATGGTCTTCTTCCCCATCTCATCCCTTCCTCTCCCCTATTTCCCATCAGAATCTCCCCTTCCCTTCCCCTTTCCTCCTCCCCCATCTTCCCCACCTTCCCCCTCCCTTTCCCTCTACTCCTTTTCCTTCCTTTACACCTTCCCCCTCTCTTTCCCTTTACCCCTTCCCCCTCTCTTTTCCTTCACCTCCTGCCCCTACCTTTCCCTCTGCTCCCTCCCCCTCCCCATCTCTTTCCCCCCTGATCCTTCCTTCCCCTCTACCCCCTTTCCTTCCCTCCCCTTTATCATCTTCCCCCCCTTCCCCTCCCTTTCTCTTCACCCCCCTCTGTCCCCTCTCTCCCCCTCCCTTCCCCTCTCTCCCCTCCCTTCCCCTCCCCTCTACCCCCTCCCTTCCCCAACCGCAATCCTCCTCGACGCTGAATATACATAACATCCCACTGGGAAAGTTAAGAGAGGAGGCGCCTTCACTGTCACCAAAACGCTTAAACTCGCCACAAAAGTTAAAATTACACACACAAAAAAAAAGAAAGAAAAAATAAAGAAAAGAAAAGAAAGAGATAAGAAAAGAACAAAAAAAAAAAAAAAACGAAATGAGAATAAACTTTTGACAAACTCTTTCCTTTCTAGACCGGAAGTTAATGCTAATCAACATCGTCTTTTGAGAAATGCAGTGGATGTTTTTTTTCTTTTATTATTTTTTTTCTAATGACCGGTTTTATTGCTTTTATTGCTATTGTTGTTATCATTGCTATCATCATCCTTATTATTCGCCATTATTGTTATCGTTTTTATTATTATAGATCATTATCTTTTCCACTGCTTAATCATCTTTATCGTCATCATCATCATTACGGCCAATATCAACATTAACATTATTCTTAAATCACGCAATACTTATTTGTCTATTCGTTTATTCACTCTTTCTTTCCTCTATTTATGCAACCACGAATAACAAAGCAAGGAAGGTGAGAAATTGCTATAGATAGATAGAAAGATAGATAGACAGACAGATATAGATAGATAGATAGAGAGAGACACGCGCACCTCCTTCGTCTTGCTTACACCCTATTCCGAGGGTTGCCACTTCGGAAATATTCGGAAATATGATAAATGGCACCTCAGACACCGCCTTGACTCCTAAAGTGACCGACGGTGTATTTCTCTCGCCCCTCCCTTCCTCCTCCTCCCTATCTTCCTCCTTTTCCCTCCCTTCCTCCTTCTGCCTGCCTTCCTCCTCCTCCTCCCTCCTTTCCTCCTTCTCCCTGCCTTCCTCGACTCTTCTTTTCTCTCTCCTCTTCTTTCTTAGCATATCTTCCCTTTTCCTCCTCCTTTATTCTGGTTACCTTATTTTCTCTTTCCTTTTCTTCCTCCCTTTCCCTTCATCTTCACTACCGTATCTTTCCCCTTCTCTTTCTCGCTCTTCGTTTCTCCCTTAATTTCCTCTCCCTATTGCTCTCACTCCCTTTCCCTCTCCCATTTTCCCTCATCCTCCCTCCCCATCTCTTCTCCTTCCTTTCCCTCTCCTCCCCTCTCTTTCCCGTCTCCTCCTCTCTCTCTCTCCCTTCCCCCTTTCAGTCCCTTCTCCTCTCCTTTCCCATTTCCTCTCTCCCTCCCTTCTCCTCTTCTATCCCTTCCTTCTCCTCTCCTCTCCCTCCCTTCTCATCTTTCTCCCTCCCATCTCTTCCCCTCTCCTCTTCCTTCCTTCCCCTCTCCTCTCCCCTTCCCCTTTCCCTCTCCTCTCCCCTTTCCCCCTCTTCCTCTCTTACCGTTCTCCCCTTCCCCTTCCACCTCTCCCTCCCTCTCCCTTTATCATTCTCACTTTTCTGCATGACGTTCTATCGGTCATGGGACAGACTGCGGCACTGCATGTAGGGGAAACTATATGAAAGTTGGAGATACTTTTTTTTTTTTTGCGAATTGCTGTTGAAATGTGATACTTGCAAGTTTCGGTTTTGATTGAACTGTGATATGTGCATGGCGGACAGATATGCATGGCCCGTGATACAGTGGCTGAAACAAATAAACGCCGTTAAGGAAAAATGTAAAAGTATCCTTGACATTTTGCGCACGTGTGTGTGTATCGCTTGTCATTTTATTTCTATTTAAATTCATAGACTTTTAGATTATGCGCTATGCTGCAGGGAATCATTTAAAGAAGAAGACGAAGGAAAGGAAGAAGATAAAAGAGAGACAGAAGAGGGGAGAGAAAAGAATAAACAAACAAACAATAGAGACAAGAAACCACAACTTCGAAAACAAAAATACAGAACGGACCCCGAATTGTGATCCCGAAGAAACAAGTTAAGTCGCCATCTCTTAATGCACTTCCTCAGACGACACGCAAGGAAATGGCGGAAAGGCAGCCTCCTTTGCCAAACTTTAAATGTTGGAGATAATTCCTTCCGCCGGAGTAACTTCCGATTAAACTTTGAAGGTTTATTGTAAAACGTTTTTTGCTTATTACGCATGGGGAAAGCGTGACCTTGGCCTGCCATCTGGTGGCCAATAACTCAGTCATAAATATATCCAGTTTTTATTTTCTTAATTTTGAACTAAGAGCAAACAAATTAAATCTGTTAATTAGGATACAATAATGATTATCTTCAACTGACATACAAGAATCCACATAAAACACACACGAGTCAATTAAAACCCTCTAAATAAAACAATTCAAATTCCAGATAACAATGACACGCACCGGAAGAGGGTCAGCTGGCGTGCAGAAAATTTCCTCGGAGGCTAACGTATGTTCCGGCCACTCGAATTATCAAATTAACCCCCCAAAAAGACGCATAAATGGACTCCAAGATTCATAACTCGATTAAAAAAAAGCTCGGCACTGCATTTCTTTGCGGGTTGGCAGCCATCACGAAGCAAATAACGAGAAATAACAATAATTTCTTCAGTTCTCCCCCCCCCTCCCCTTCTCCGGCCGCCATAACTCCGCGGGCAAATGCTCTTTCCGAATTATATCTGTGTTTTAATTCCGTTTGCATGCGAGTTACGAGATTGCTTTATTATTATCCATTAATTACAGGTTCCTCTCTCGGGAAATGGAAGAAAGAGCAGGACAAGAGGATTTTAGGCCATTCAAGGAGACTTTCTCATTTGGCGAAAGACCCCGAGATCACGTGACTGAAATCGTCATATCTGAATAGTACGGTCGTTGGTTATTTAATTACTGGAAGTGCCGCGATGGACATAATCATTTTGATGAGGAGGAGGATAAACGGGTTTAAAACCTGTCAGAGATAAGAAGGTAAAAGAGAAGCGAGTCGAGATAATTATGCAACATAATTCACACATGCATTCCTTGTGAAGAGCGTAGTAATGCGCAAGTCTCTCCTCCAAGAAAAAAAAAAGAATCAATCATAGAAAACGGAAGTGACGAGAGGGCGGGAAACCAAGGAACGAAATGACACTCAAGGCTCATCATTTGATTAACGCGTTGATATCATTTGCATAAAACTTTCAAAAGCGACGGGCAGTTGGACCATTTCTAATTACTAAGTGATATCAGATATCCGGACGAAGAGAGGGAAGATTAGATCGCGATAACAAAGATGGCTGACAAATGACGATCGCCATGACGTCGGAAGTTGCATGTAGATGGCACTCGTTTAAAAGTTCATAAAATCTAATAGAGCTTTGACTCTCTCCGGCCAAAATGAATCATTTATCCATGTACGTATGTGGGTATGTACGTATGCATGTCTGTCTGTCTGTATGCATACATGTATCTACATATGGATGGATGGATGGATGGATAGGTAGACAGACAGAAGAATGAATGAATATATATATATATATATATATATATATATATATATATATATATATATATATATATATATATATATATATATATATATATATATATATATATATATATATATATATATATATATATATATATATATATATATATATATATATATATATAGAGAGAGAGAGAGAGAGAGAGAGAGAGAGAGAGAGAGAGAGAGAGAGAGAGAGAGAAAGAGAAAGAGAAAGAGAAAGAGAAAGAGAAAGAGAAAGAGAAAGAGAAAGAGAAAGAGAAAGAGAAAGAGAAAGAGAAAGAGAAAGAGAAAGAGAAAAAGAGAGATAAAGATAGAGATAAAGAAAAAGAGCGACAGACAGACCGTCGAAGCGAGCGACTCCCCGCGTGCGTGTTGGCGGCGCCCTTTTTGCACGTGAGAGTGTGATTAATGACCCCTGATGACGTGGCGGTCGCTGGATCTCGCGGCCATTATGTCCGCCTCGGTCAGGCTCTGGGTCGTCTCGGGTCGCCCGCCCCGCTCGGCTCTGGCGGTGCGGCTGTTTTGTGTGTGTGTGTGTGTGTGTGTGTGTGTGTGTGTGTGTGTGTGTGTGTGTGTGTGTGTGTGTGTGTGTGTGTGTGTGTGTGTGTGTGTGTGTGTGTGTGTGTGTGTGTGTGTGTGTGTGTGTGTGTGTGTGTGTGTGTGTGTGTGTGTGTGTGTGTGTGTGTGTGTGTGTGTAAATCTGTCAGTCAGGTAGTCAGTTAGTCATTCCATCTGTCTTTCTGCCTGTCAATCTGTCTGTCTGTATCTATCTATACATATATAAACAGCTGCATTCCCGGATACGCTCCCCCCTCCCCCCCCCCCCGATTCACAGTCCAGACCTGCCCGTGTCTGCAACAGCCTCACCGATCCACCTCTCACTGCAAACAGTATCAGCAACCCAGCCTCTAAGCTTGCAAAGGAGTAAATTGCCGCAGTTGTTGAGTCGTTCCCTCCCCCCAGGCCGACTCGCTGCGGTTGCAACAGGACGGAAAATGGGCGTTGCAACCTTGCATTATCAATCAAAGGCTTTTAAGGTAGTGTAGGAAGGGTTGGGGTAGGGGTTGGGGGTGGGGTGGAGGGTTGGGGGGAAGGGAGGGGTAAGGAGCGGTAGGGAGGACTAGAAATACGGAAAAGGTGAGAGAATGTCTGGAAGTGTATGAGAGAAAGTGACAGAATATGAGGAAGTGTGAGGGAGTGACAGAATATGTGAAGGAAAGAGAAAAATGTGAGGAAATGTGAATAAGTGTGAGGGAATGCGAGGAAATGCGGGAAATGTGAAAGAACGTGAGAGAATATATGAAGGATGCAAGAGAATACGAGAAAATGTTTGGTGAAATGTCTGAGATGTGAAAGAATGCGGGGAATGTAAGGTAATGAAAGAGAAAGTGAGGGAATGCGAAGAAAAGCGATGGATGAGGAGAGAAAGATGTTAAAAAACTAATGTTCTAAAATGTTTTTATAATATCTAATTGAATAATGAATGAACATTACTAATGGACTTGACTAATGGACAACTTGAAAAAGACTGACACACAAAACAATAACAAAGCCAAACAAACACAAAGAAAACAAACAAACATCGACAACGCAAAGGGTATCAAACAAAAATACAAACAGAAAACAAATACACCATAGCAATAACAAAGAAAATGAGCAAGCCAAAAAACTAATATCAACAAAACAGTGGCAGATAAAAAAACAGAAACAAACATCAACAAAACAAAGACAAAACGACAAACAAACAAACACATAATGGCATTCAACATCAGACGCAACTAATTCCTGTGATAGCTTTTTTCATGTGTTTGTTAAGTGTATTAAATAACCTTTTGTGTTTGAGACTACAGACATGCACACACGGATGTGCACACGTACATATAAACAGACAAACACACGCACAAACACACACACACACACACACACACGCACACACACACAAGCACACACACACACAAGCACGCACATACACACAAGCACACACACACACAAGCACACGCACACACAAGCACACACGCACAAACGCGCACGTCTCCTCCTCTCAACTTCTCTCCTCATTCACTCCCTGCTACTTCCTTTCTCCTCCTCCTCTCTTCCTCCCTCCTCCTCCCTTCCTCCCTCCCCTCCCTTCCTCCTCTCCTCACCTCCTGCCATCCCTTCCCCTCCCTTCCTCCTCTCCTCCCCCTCCTCCCTTCCTCCCTCCCCCTCCCCATTATGTAAATTATCTATCTTCATTCCCAAGTTAAACACTCCACAGAGTTCTATTAACACTTCAAGTACTGCTCCCCAGGTGATGAAACTTTCTCAAAAATGGAACAATATCCTTATCCTTGAACGAGTAATAAAAGAAGTAAGGTAAATATAAGAACAGAAGAGACAAAGAGAAGAACGTTAATTAAAAAAAAGGGATACTAGGTAACAGAAGATGAGGAGGGATGGAGAGCGAAAGAGAGAAGGGGGAGAGGGAAGAAGAATGAAGAGAGAGAAAAAAAGGGGGGAGAGGTTAATTAAAAAGAAAGAAAAATAACAGAAGTGGGGGAGAGAAGGGGATGGATGGAGAGCGAAAGAGAGAATAGGTACAGGATAGAGGGATGAAGAGGGAAAGGGAGAAGAGGTTAATTAAAAAGAAAGGATAATAGCAGAAGTGGCGGACAGAAGGGGATGGAGAGAAGAGCGATGGGAGGGACGAAAGGGGGGGAGGGGAGGGGAGAGGAGGAGATAGTTTAAGTTTAACGAGGCATTAAAATAATTAAGATCATTAAGGTGGTAACTCGTGTAGCTTCGCCAAGACAGTTAAGAGCAGCCCGTTTTCTTTGAAATTGAATAGTTACCCCTCGTTACCTCTTCCTCCCCTTCGCTCACTCCCTTTCTTCCACCTTCCTTTCCTCCTCCATTCCTTTTTAATCCATCCTCCTTCCTTCCTTTCTCCGTTCTTCCATTCCATCCTCCTTCCCTCCATCCCTTCCTCCGTCCCTCCTTCCTCCCTCCCTTCCCATCTACCCCCCCCCCCCCGCCCCCGAAGATCCGTCTAGTACGCTCTCGTCCTTGCGTGTAATTGTAGGTTCCAGAGACCAATAATGTTGCAATGCATCGGGTTGAGATGCAGTGTGGACGCCTTGCTAATTATCCAATGGGAAGATACACACATTAACACGCTCTCGCTCTCGCTCTCTCTATCACGCACACGCACACACACACATTACAAACATACACACACATACCCATCCCCTCCACATACAAACACACACACACACACACACACACACACACACACACACACACACACACACCACACACACACACACACACACACACACACACACACACACACACACACACACACACACACACACACACACACACACACACACTCACACACTCACACATACCCATCCCCTCCACACACACACACACACACACACAAGTAGTGGATTAAACGTTACACTTGATGCCAATCCTCAGCTAATGGGAACAATTCTGCCGGAGATCAAATGTGGGCCAATTGTTGAAAGGACTGAGGAAGGAAGGAGGGATGGGAGGAGGGGGAGAAAGGGGGGAGGGGAGGAGAGGGAGAAAGGGAGGGAGGGGAGGAGGGGGGAGAAAGGGAGGGGAGGAGAGGGAGGGGGAGAAAGGGAGGGGAGGGGAGGAGGGGAGAAAGGGAGGGAGGGAAGAGAGGACAGGAGGAGAGGAAGAAATTGAGAAGGAAGAGAAAGCCATGGGGACCTTCAGGCAATTAGATCGAGTTGCTTGGTACTTCCAAGCAAGCACACACATGCGCCTTCGATCTCTCTCTCTCTCTCTCTCTCTCCCTCTCTTTTTCTCTCCTCTCTCTCCTCTCTCTCTCTCTCTCTCTCTCTCTCTCTCTCGTCTCTCTCTCTCTCTCTCTCTCTCTCTCTCTCTCTCTCTCTCTCTCTCTCTCACACACTCACACACACACACACACACACTCACACACACTTTCTCTCTCTCTCTCTCTCTCTCTCTCTCACTCACACACACTCTCTCTCTCTCTCTCTCTCTCTCTCACACACACTCACCCTACACTCACGTACACACACACACTCTCTCTCTCACACACACACTCAAACCCACACACGGTACCGTAAAAGTTGACCGAGTCAGTGTGAAACCACTCATGTAAATCAGTGCTGCCTGGCCGCGCTCTGTCTTCATTAACAGTGCAAACAGTGCAAAACAGAAGCAACGTATAAGGAATGCAGACATTGCACACAGGCAAGAAAAAGAAAAGGGTAAGAGAGAAAAGAAAGTGAAGGACGGAGATACAAGATAAACAGACGGAACACACACACACACGTCGCAGGAGTGGGAGAAGAACAATAGTGTTATTAAATTATCATCATTGTTTAATTAAGTGAATCAGACTTTCAGACTGGTTTCCTCTCTCTATCATTATTAAAAAAATAAGACGTACCGAAAAAGAGAAATTCTTTTGCCGGCTGCATAAAAAAATAAAAGGAAAACACTGCAGAGTTTCAAAAGCTCTGATTCTTCAAAAGAAAAACGTGTTGTTTTCTTTTCGCTTCATCTTTATGTTAACGATAGAGATTTTCGCGTTCCGAAATCCTTTAAACACTTAAAATCACATAAACAGGAATCTGAGAAAAACATTATAGATGTGTATGTTAATGATTGAAGATTTGAACCTTAATGCGATATGCTCTAAGACTTCATTATTTTTTTTTTCAAAACCTGATCATGAGAGAAAAGAAAAGGAAAAAAAAAAATATATGCAATTATAACAAAGTAGATTTTTTATTGCAATTAGTCAGAAGATCGACTTATCTTATCTGCCTCTCTCTTCCTATCTGTCATTCCCCTCTATTCCTTTTTTACACTGCTTTGCTCTCCTCTCCCTTCCTCCTCTTCTCCTCGCCTTTCGTATTATTCCTTTCGTCCTCCTTTTCCCCTTTTTTATCTCCCATATTTATTTCTCCCCAACCCTGTTCTTTCTTCCTCCCCCTCCTCTTTTACCTTTCCCCCATCCTTTCTTTCTTCCCCTATCCCCTCTTCTTCTTCCGTCTTTCCCCTTCTTCGCTCTTTACTCCTTTTCCCTTCTCCCTCATTCACCTCCTTCCTCCCTACCCATCCCACAGCCTCTCACCCACCTACTTCCTCCCCACCCACCCCATCCCCCCCTCATCCACCTCTTCCTCCCCACCTACCTCATCCCCCCTCATCCACCTCTTCTTCACCCACCCACCCCATTTCCCCCTCATCCACCTCTTCCTCCCCACCCACCCCACCCCATCCCCCCCTCATCCACCTCCCCCCCTCCCCCCTCTCCAAGTCCAGTGTTAAATGCCCGGGGGCGCCAAGCGAGTCCAGTCTACACATCCCTATTTTGAACTAAGACACACGCGTTCATGTCCTCCCAAATGGACCATTTAAGTGATTCACGGGAGCGAGTTGCTGCGCTGTGTTGACGTGGACACGCTTCAGGAGGGGGAGGGGGAGGGGAGGGAGAGGGGGAGGGGAGGGTAGGAAGGGGGGAGAGGGGGATGGGGATGGGGGTGGGGAGGGTAGAGGGGGATGGGGAGGAATGGGGAGGAGGGGGGAGAGGGAGGGGGAGGAGGGTTGAGGAGGAGAGGAGGGTTGGGGGGGAGGGGAGGAGGAAGGAGAGGGAGTTTGGGGAGTGACTGTGGGTGAAGTGAGTGAGAAAAAAATATGGGAGAGAGAAGTTCTGTGGGATGAGGAGTCGGAAAACTTTGGGAGAGTGTGTGAGGAAGGAGGGGTTGGGGGAGAAAGCTCTGTTGGAGGAGAAGGAGGAGGAGGAGGGAGGAGGCTTCGAAATAGTGTGGGGGTTAGTGGAGACTTTGTGGAGAGGGGTTGTTGTGAGTGGAGGGGAGTAGGGGAGGAGGGAGACAACGGGTGGGGGGGTGAGGCAATGACAAGAGGGGAAGAAAGTTTACAAATTAATAAGATGGATCTGATTACAAGCTGGTGTAATGCACGACTCTGAGGAAAAGAGGGGAAGAGGGGGTTGATGAAAAAGGGGAAAGGAGGAGAGGATAATTGGCAATAGATAAAGAGGAGTTAAGGGGTAAGGAGAGGAAGTGAGAGGAGGGGACTGAGGGGGCGGTGAGATAAAGGGAGGTGGATAAAGGATATTAGAGGGGAAAGTGAGGTGTTAAGGGAGTGAGGCAAAAAGGGGGAGAGTTAAGGGGTAATGTGGGAAGTGAGATGAGGAGGAGGCGGAGGAGGAT
>NC_091575.1:17793749-17796249 GCF_042767895.1 Penaeus vannamei
AACACAAATCAGAACCAAATGGAATAAAAAGAAAATAGAATAAAAAAAGATACATAAAAAACTATGGAAAGACGAAACGGACGAAATTCACCCTCACCTTCAAGGTTCTTTCTGGGCTCTTTAACCCCCCCACCTCTCCCTCCCCCTCCCCCTCCCCCCTCCCCGACATTTCCTCCTCCATCTCCTTCTGCTCTGTTCCCTCCCCTCACTCCTCCCCCTACCCCCTACCCCTTCCCCCTTCCTCCTGCAAGGTCTCGTTTCAGGTACGACACGTTCGACTCCCCCCTTCCTTCATCCCCCTCCACTGTCCAATCATTGCCTCCCTCCCCCCCTCCTCCACAGCCCGCCATCCCACTCCCCTTAATCCTTCTATCCACCACCTGAACTCTTGCACCCTCAACTAACCCATCGCTGTCCATGCCTATCCAGTCGTATACTATCCTCCCATTCCCTCTCTATATCTATTTCGTACTCTTCCTTCTTTCATCACGAATTCCTCCTATTCTCCCTTTCCTTCGACAACAGCTTCCCACATCCCTCCCTAACACCTATCTTCCCTCTTCTCCTTATCTTCCTTCTTTCCTTTTCACTCCTTCCCCCATTTTCCCCTTCTTCCCCCTTCTCTCTTCCTCCCCTTCCATCCTTTCCCTGTCTCTCTTCCTCCACCTTTATTTGTTCCTTTCTCCCTTCCTCCCTTTCCCCCTCCCCCTTCCCTTCCCCTCCCCCTTCCCTTTCTCCCTTCCTCCCCCTCTCCTCTTCCCTCCCTCTCCTCCCTTCCCCTTCCCCCTCCCTCTCCCTCCCCCTTCCCCACCAGTCAGTAAAGAAGGCTCATTTCGGGGCTAAACTACAGGTGAAACGCGCCTTCAGACACCGGCCTTCAGTTCTCCTTGGGTAATGGGAACTTCGAGACGCCTCTTTGGACCTACGTTACGGCCTGCTTTTATCGGCGGCTAATTCTTCTTCTTCTTGTTATTATTCTCTCTTCTTTTTCTTCTTTCTTTTTCTGTTCTTCTCTTCTCTTTCTTTTCTTTTTTTTCTTCTCTGTTATTTTTTTCTTCTGTTAATTTTTTTCTTCTTTTCCTTCTACTTCTCCCTTTCTTCCTCTTTCTTCTTCTATTGTTATTCGTTATCTTTTTCGTTTCCATTTTTTATTTAGTATATATTTACTTTTTTCCATCTTTTCCTTTTTTTCGTTCTCCTCCGTCACTTGCCCCTGCTTTTAATTATTTGCCCCATTGCTTCTCGTTTGTCTTGTCATATTGTTCTGAATAAAAAAAAAAAAAAATATATATATATATATATATATTCTCTCTCTCACTCTCTCTCTCTCTCTCTCTCTCTCTCTCTCTCTCTCTCTCTCTCTCTCTCTCTCTCTCTCTCTCTCTCTCTCTCTCTCTCTCTCTCTCTCTCTCTCTCTGTTAATTACGGATATGTTTTCTATTTTGAATCTGTGGTTTCTAAAATTACTGTTGAATAAAAAACAAAAAGAATAAAATAAAATAAATAAAAAATAAGAAAGAAAGAAAAAAAAAGAAAAATATATAAGCTTTTTCCCATTCACTTCCTGTTACAACAAGAAGGAAAATAGAAAAAAAGAAAGAAATAAAAATGAAAATAAAGTAGTCATTTCAAACTGAAAGAAAAAGGTTTATAATCCTCTAACATAAAAAAAAAAACTATTCCGATGGGATTGGTGACAAAGTGTATTTTCCTCTGAAATTGTCGATACTGTATATTCCGCTAACAATTGTGAGCATTTGTCTCTGTGGCCTTTTTTTCCTCTCTTCTTTTCAGTGCTTGTTGTTGTTTTGTTTTTTGTTTTGTTATTTCTCGGTTTGCCTACTCCCCCTTTTCGCTTTGACTATTTCTTCTTCTTTCTTGTCCTCTTATCATCTCTCTCTCTCTCTCTCTCTCTCTCTCTCTCTCTCTCTCTCTCTCTCTCTCTCTCTCTCTCTCTCTCTCTCTCTCTCTCTCTCTCTCAGGCCAGTACTCGCCGTTCCGAGTAATAGGATTTTCTGTCTGATTGTATTACACATCAAGCTCGAAATGTTTGCACCTAAAATCTCCCCAATATATATATATATATATATATATATATATATATATATATATATATATATATATATATATATATATATAGAAACAGAAAGTAAAAACAAAAACAAACAACAAAAGAAGAAAGAAAGAAAGAAAGAAAAAAAAATACATGACATCTTCAGAAGCAACTTGAAAAGCAGACAGAAGAGGTGAGAGAAAGTCCTGGGCGAAAAAGGGTAAGAACAAGAGTCATAAAACCCGCACAATGACCCTCTTAACACGCACTTAAAACAACACAATTATTATTTTTCTTGTGGTTTGTTCATCCGAATGCTTTACTTCCCGTAATAATGTGACGATGAGAATAGTAACTGTTTTTTTTTTTTTTTTTTTGAATGCTTTACGGGAAGATAATGTGACGATGAGAATAATAATAATGATATGGTTTGTTTTTTTACTGAAT
>NC_091575.1:17801249-17806249 GCF_042767895.1 Penaeus vannamei
GATACATAGATACAGATATAGATAGATAAATTAATATAGGTATTTAAGTAGATAGACGGATAGATAGATAAGTAGATAAAAGGTAGTCAGGCAGATAGATAATAGACAGACAGATAGATAGATGGTTGGATATGTAGCTACCAAGGAGGCAAATGGATAGATAACCAAACAGATAGTTAAATAAACATATACACAACTAGATAGATAGCTGAATAGACAGTTTCGTAGGGAAATATATCAACAAAGAAAGAGTAAAGATAGAAATAGAAAAGGAAATAAGAAAGTAGATAAAAATAACAAACATATTCCAGATTCAGGGCAAAATAGATGATGGCGAAACTCCTCTGGAATCTATTTCTGGAATCTATCATAATCCATCGTGCTTTCTTAAGTTATTCAGAGACCTAGGTACATATTCCTCCATCTCTGCCATATGTATATAACACAGTTCACTCTCACGGCATCGTGTGTATTGGATATTGGCTCCAAAATAACCAATAGACACCGTGCATAACCAAGACTCACTTTATGTTACCAAATATTACCCTGGGATGACCTCATATTACCTGTAATTCTGGCAATAGTGTCCCATTTTTTCCATTCTGAGATTGGGCTGAATTCTTCTCGCGAGATTGAAAAATTGTGGAAGACGGTTATGATTTTTTTTTTTTTTGAGGAATTTAGTTTATGTATTGACTAATGATTTTTTTTTTTTGAAGGGGGGGGTGTTGATGTGAATTTTGAGCTGTTGGATGCATTTATCTATATCGGGCTTCCTGTTCGGAAAGGTTTTTAATGAACCAGTATGAAACCGACATTAAAACAGCGGTCATTAAAACAGAGGTCCGACTCTTTGGGAAAGTTGCTTAAATAAAATCCGTCTTTCCATTTTCGGTTTTCGTTGAAGGCCCGTAACTGGCAATAGACTTTTTCTCTTTGTACACGCGCGTACATTCACAAACGAGCAAGCACGCACGCACACGCACATACACACAGACACAGACACGCACGCACGCACACAACACCAATCTACCTTCCCCCTTCCCACACACACACACAAAGAAACACGCAAACACACACACACACGCAAACACAAACACACACGATACCAGTCAACCCCCCTCCCCCCACACAAACATCCACACCAACACATCTATCCACCGCAGACAGCGCCATCCACTTTAGAACAAGTCATTATAACAATCAAGTCACCCCTCACAGCACGAAGGGTGGGCCAGGGTACCTCCCCCCCCGTCGTGGTCGAGTCTAGGGGGAGTCTAGTGGGTAGGGGAGACGGTAGGGGGGGGGGAGAGTGAATGTGCTTGGGATTGTTGACTCACATATGGACATATAGGATGGATACAGTCCGGCTGGATTTACGGTCTGCACAAGGATACAATGCAAATTGAATGGATCAATATAACGTATAAGATATGATACAATATAAGCATGCACACACACACACACACACACACACACACACACACACACACACACACACACACACACACACACACACACACACACACACACACACACACACACACACACACACACACACATTCACAAATTCACCCACATACGCCCACCCACACACACTGGCAAATTCCCCCGCCCCCCCCCCCCACCCACACACGTGCAAATACACCCACAGATACGCACACCCACATACACACATATACACACACGTAACACATAAAACACACACACACACACAAACAAGACAAAACAAAACAAAACAAAACAAAAAAACAATTTACGTGTATCAACACAAACGCAATCCGTACACATACATACTTCATCAGCGAATGAATAAGTTATCAAACATTCGAAAGCAACGTTTTTCTTATAAAAAATGGATAGAATAACGCCGAATAACTGTGCGAAACAGAAAACGATGATAAAGGAATAACAGGTGAAAGAATAGAAGAAAATAGAAAGAGAAAAATAGGAAGGGAAGAAGGGGAGAAATATAGTAAAATGGAAGAAGAGGGGGGGGAAAGGTGAAGAAACAAAGAAATGCAGAAGAACAAACGAAAAGAAAAAGACAATTAGAAACAAAAAAAGTAAAAGAAAATAAATGAAATGCCAACCGAACAAAGTAAATAAAAAAGGGGAATAAAACTAAATAAAAAAGAAGAGGAAGATATATATAAAAAAACATCAGCAACCTTTGAAATGCAGAGAAAAACTCTCACTATGATTTCAAAACACCCCTTCTCCCCCCTCCCTCCCCCTCCTCCTCCTCTCACCTCCCCTCACCTCTTCCCCTCCTCCTCCAGCCCCTTTTCCCCTCAACTTCCCTCCGGTCTTCCTTCCTCCCCCCTCCCCTCTACCCCCCTCCCGTACCTCTTACCCCCTCCCATTTCTCTCTTTATTTATCCTCTTCCTCCTTCCTTAACTTTCCTATTCCCTCTTTTATCTCTCCTTCCTCCCCTTCCTCCCTGCTCTTGACATTTCTCCGCACATCCTTCTTCTAACCGAAGACGCTATTTCTCTCCCTCTCCTGTTCTTTCCTACCTTCCTTCCTTCTATCCTTCCTTCTCACTGCCCTTCCTACCTCCTCCTAGCCCTCCCTAACCATTCTTCCTTCCCCTAACTTCCGCTATCTCTCCCCATTCCCCTCTTCCTCATGTCCATCCCCTACGATTCCAGCCCCCCCTCCCCTTTCCCTCATCCTCCCTCCTTTCCCTCCCGTATCGTCCTCCTGTCTCTCGTCCCTACCCCTCCCGCTCACCCTCCCACCTTCCCCCTCCTTCATTTCCCTCCCCTACCGTCCTCCTGTCTCTCTCCCCTTCCCCCCCCCCTACCCTACCGTCCTCCTGTCTCTCCCTCCTCCCTCTCCCCCTTCCCCCTCCCCTCCCTCCTATCTCTCCCTTCCCCTCCTTCTCTCCCTCCCCTCCCTCCTGTCTCCCCCTTCCCCCTCCCCCTCCCTCCTCTACCCCCTCCCCCCCTCCCCCCTGGCCTCGCGAATGCCCCCGCCTCGCACTTCCTCGCCGCTCATTTGTTTACTCTCGACATTTACTCCCCGACTGTCCAATAAATTCATCAATAGGCAACGTCACGCCCATCGGAAATCAATCCCGGGTCTCCGTGGGCTTTGCGACGGGACGCGGGCGGGGCGGAAGGTGGGCGGGGGGGTGGGTGGCGGGTGACTGGATGGGTGGGCTGGGTGGCGGACCGGTCAGTGGGTGAACTGGCCGGTGACTGGATAGGGCAGTGAGTGGGTTGGGCGGTGGGTGAATTGGCGGATGGGCGGGTGTGCATACCTTAGCTGTGACCTAACTGCTGAATGGGGTGTTATAGACGGATAATGACTAGTTTAGTGGGTAAATAGGTAGATGAAACAGCAGACAGGTGGATGACACAGCTGACAGGTGGATGAAACAGCAGACAGGCGGATGGAATAGCAGACAGGTGAATGAAACAACAGACAGGTGGATGACACAGCAAACAGTTGCATGAAACAACAGAAAGGTGGATGACACAGCAAACAGTTGCATGAAACAACAGACAGGTGGATTAAACAGCAGACAGGTGGATGACACAGCTGACAGGAGGATGACACAGCTGACAGGAGGATGACACAGCTGACAGGTGGAGGAAACAGCTGACAGGTGGATGAAACAGCAGACAGATGGATGACACAGCTGACAGGTAAACGAATAGGCAAAATACACCAATGAGATCTGGATGGCAACTGCCGGGCAAATATACAGGCGATCTGTAGGTGAGAGGATCCGCCCTCGCCCGCCCATCCACGCCCATCCCCGCCCATCCCCGCCCAGTCAGACAACACGAAATATTTATAGCTATGGAGATTTTGTCTGTTGTTACTAGCGGGCAAACTGCATGTACGCGTAGGAATGCATGTTGGGCGAGCGTTCTGAACGGCATAGAAAGAGGGATAGGAAGGAAGAGAGGGAGAGGGAAAGGGAGAGAGAGAGAGAGAGAGAGAGAGAGAGAGAGAGAGAGAGAGAGAGAGAGAGAGAGAGGGGGAGGAGCGAAGGAGGGAGGGAGGGAGGGAGGAGAGGGAGAGAGAGAGAGAGAGAGAGAGAGAGAGAGAGAGAGAGAGAGAGAGAGAGAGAGAGAGAGAGAGAGAGAGAGAGACTGGCTGACAAACAGACAGACATAGATAGACAGATAGATATATAGAAATAGATAGATACAGATAGAGAGATAAGACAGATAGATAGATAGACAGATATATAGATAGATAGACAGATAGATAGATAGATAGATTTTTATATACGGACATAAATAGATAGATAGATATAGATATAGACAAATATATATGGATAGGCAGAAAGAGACAGAAAGAGCGAGAAAGAGAGAGAGAGCGATCAAAGCAAAAGGAACTGAATTTCACGCTTAAGAATTCATCTATGACATTTATCATCTTGGACTCGAAAAACAAAACGAAAAAGAACAAAAAAAAAAAAAAAAAAAAGAGGAAAGTAGCGATCATTCATGATTTGTAGGAACAAGATTTATATGACATTTCCCTTTCATATACCGGACTTGTTTTGTGAAAAAACGATAAAGATGAATAAAGAAAATTCAAGTAGAAAAAGGTTTGAGCAAAATATTTCTTGTGAAGGTATAACATTTACATTTTTTCTTTTTTTTCTGAAGGATCAATTTAGGGGCGACTAAATTAAAAACATTGTTACTGGGCCCGCATTGGTGTTTTTGGTTATGTACAAGTTCATGAGTAAACTTAAGAGAGAGAGAGAGAGAGAGAGAGAGAGAGAGAGAGAGAGAGAGAGAGAGAGAGAGAGAGAGAGAGAGAGAGCGAGAGCGAGAGCGAGAGCGAGAGCGAGAGCGAGAGCGAGAGCGAGAGCGAGAGCGAGAGCGAGAGCGAGAGCGAGAGCGAGAGCGAGAGCGAGAGCGAGAGCGAGAATAATAGAACTCGCGGGACTGTACGGGAACGCCTTGAGTCCTCTATAAATCTTAGAGAGGAATTCCTTCTCAGCAACGTCCACATTCCCCCCCCAAAA
>NC_091575.1:17813749-17816249 GCF_042767895.1 Penaeus vannamei
TACATACGTACGGGCCTGGAGTTGGGGAAGAGGGTGAGGGGAGTCGGGAATGAAGAGGGGAGGAGTGAGAGGAAGAGAAGGAGGGAGGGAGATAAGGAGGGTGAGGGAGAAAAAAGAGGGAGGGAGAGAGGAGGGGAGAGGGGGGAAGAGTAGTAGTAGTAGTAGTAATAGTAGTAGTAGTAGTAGTAGTAGTAGTAGTAGTAGTAGTAGTAGTAGTAGTAGTAGTAGTAGTAGTAGTAGTAGTAGTAGTAGTAGTAGGAGATAAAGAGAGAGAGACAGAGACTAAGAGAGAGAGAGAGAGAGAGAGAGAGAGAGAGAGAGAGAGAGAGAGAGAGAGAGAGAGAGAGAGAGAGAGAGAGAGAGAGAGAGAGAGAGAGAGCGACAGAGTGAGAGTGAGAGCGACAGAGTGAGAGTGAGAGTGAGAGCGACAGAGTGAGAGTGAGAGTGAGAGTGAGAGCGAGAGAGTGAGAGCGAGAGAGACAGATACTGAGACTGAGAAAAATAGAGAGAGAGAATGACAGACAGACCGATAAAAAAAATCCCAAAGCTAAAAAAGAAAAGACCATTAACATCATCGAGACATATTTGGCCACCACACTTCAAACCACCACACTCGATTCCAAGTGCTTCCCTGGCTTCAACGGGAACGCAAGGGCACTGAAAACAACAACTTCGGGCGCCATATTCGGGCTACTCCTTCGTCTGGCTTCCCGTCCCCCGACATTCGGTGAAGTTAATTTACCCGACCTTTACCCGACTCCGTTTTCTTTTTTTTTTTTTTGGGGGGGGGGGGCGGAGTCGAGCTTCGGTTAGCGGGACTATAATTTTCACGGAAATGGAAAGTGGATATTTAAATGTTTGAAAATAACGCGACTGGATGTACAATCGTGTCATATTTCATAACGTAAAAGTAAATATGAAAGATGAATAGAGATTGAGAGATAAAGAGATAGTAAGATAGACAGACAGAAACACAATATATATATATATATATATATATATATATATATATATATATATATATATATAGAGAGAGAGAGAGAGAGAGAGAGAGAGAGAGAGAGAGAGAGAGAGAGAGAGAGAGAGAGAGATAGATAGATAGATAGATAGATAGATAGATAGATAGATAGATAGATAGATAGCCAGACAGATATATAGATAGGTAGACAGATAGATAGCTAAACAAATTGATAGATAAATATATAGGAAGATATATAGAAAGACAGGTAGACAGACACATAAATAGATAGATAGAAAGAGAGACACACAGATATACAGACAAATAGACAGACAGACAGATAGATACATAGATATACAGAGTTTGGAAAGAAACAACACCAGAGAGCAAAGAAAACAGAAGGAAAAAGGAAATTTCCAAAGCTTTTCATTTAACCGTTTCCGGCCTCGGTTCAGTAGCCTCGCGCGGGGACACTCTCCGTCTCAGCTGGAGCAAACACATGTAAGATCCATCTTGGTAAAGTCTCTGGAGCAAGCTGGGAGATGGTGCAAGAAACCAGCTATCACTGGATGGGAACTCTGGGTCTCGCCTTTACATTTCCTGTGGACTATTTTCGTTTTGTTTTTGTTCTATTTGCTTGTCTTTTTGTTTGGTTTTGGTTGGTATATTTTTTAGATATATTCGCTTATTTCTGTGAGGGATATTTACGATAATGTTGTATGATAAAGAGAATGAAAAGATGACAGTAACAATACTGGTAATAATGATGATGATGATGAATTGATGATAATTATTTGAAAAAAATAACAGCAACCGTGATAATAATGATAATAACAATGACAAGAAAAACAACATCACTTTTCCGAAAGCAACATTATAATAACAGCAATACTACTGCTACTACAACTACTACTACTAATGAAAATAATGATTATGATGATAATAATAACCATAATGATAGTAGTAGTAATAGTAACAATAATGACAATAATAATAATGATGATTAATGATAATGACAATGACAATGACAATGATAATGATAATGACAATGCCAATGACAATGCCATTGGAAATGAAAATGAAAATGAAAACGATAATAACAATAACAACAACAATAATAACAACAAACAAATACCTAAATCAAACAAACAACTAAGCAAGAGCCCGCCCTCGGCCGAGCGGCAGCCTTACCGTTCTCCGGCCCGCACACTCGGGGGATGATCTCAAGCACGGATCTGCAGGAGGGGTCGTCGGCGCACTGCTGGCGGGCGAGCAGGCAGTTCCGCACTCCAACGGCGCCATCACCTGCAACATGAAGGGGGAAAGGAGTGAGAAAGTGTAATTAAGTGGGGGTGTGGGTAGGGGTGGTGGGTAGGGGATGAGGGGTGGGGGAGACAAGGTCGGGTGATGTAGTTCTGGTTGTCTTGTCTTGTCTTGTCTTGTCTGTGTGTCTGGTTTGTGTGGATTTTTGTTTTGTTTTGTTTTTGGATTGGTTTGGTTCTTTTGGGTATTTGGTTGTATGCGTGTGGGGGTGTAGATAGG
>NC_091575.1:17821249-17843749 GCF_042767895.1 Penaeus vannamei
TCTTCTTCTCCTCCTACTCACTCCCCCTCCTTCCAACCTCCCCTCAAACTCGCTCCTTTTACCCTCTCCCCCCTGAACACACCCTTTTCTCCACCCTCCCACTTTCTCTTCCTACACTCTCTCTCCTCCTCCTTCTCCCTCCCTCTTACTCTCTCCTCTTATCCCCTCCCACTTTCTCCACTTTCCTCCCCCGCCCTTTTACCCTCTTCTATCCTCTCCTCCTACCACCCTCCCCCGCCCTCCTCCTACCACCCTCCCTCCCTCTCCTCCCACCCTCCCCTGTTCTCCAACCCCACCTCCCTTCCTCTCCCTCCTCCTCCCTCTTGCATCTTCAATTTGCTCGATATATGGATGTGTATTATTTGCAGCTTGAGTCACGTCTGACCTACTTACACATACTCGCATAGCACACGCATAACAATAAACACGCGATATGTTTCTGTATTTATTGCATATCTCTGCGTCTGTCTGTTTATATATCTGTCCTCTGTATAACTATATTTGTAATCGTCTGTGTATCTGTCGGTCTGTCGATCTGTCTGCCTATGTACACATGAATAGGCATATTATGTGGACATGTACATATATACATAATGTAATTATATGTACCATATACTTGCACATAGACAAGCAGGCAGACAGGCCTCCGACACACAACACAACACAATACAACACATACACACACACGGCCATGCGAATACCCACACACAAAGACGCACGTAAATACACACACACGCGCAGGCAGGCGCGCGCGCGAGCACACGCACACACACACACACACACACACACACACACACACACACACACACACACACACACACACACACACACACACACACACGCCCAAATCACCCAACAGAACCCCAAGCCGGGACGCCCTCCAAGCCACTCTGCAAAAGCCAAATTTCCCTCCGGTTCAGCCACGCGAGACACCACTGAGACATGCCTTTCTGTGGAGCAACTGCCGCGGTCTACCAGTTTTAATAATACTTTACGATGCATAAAGAATGAGTCATAAAGTAAGTGGAGCATATTTCTTTTTATCATATATTTTTTTCTTATCATCGTAGTGTTGGTTTTTATTATTCTTTATTGTTTGTTTTCGGTTGGCGATAAACTTAGCAATCCATTTGTTTACGTTTTTTTTTGGGGGGAGGGGGGGGGGTGACACTGAGTTAGTTCTTTTGTGATAATTTTTTGTGAGTTTTGTTCGTAAACCGTTTTACCGATATTCGTTGGCATTCAGTCGGAGATCTGTTATCAATTAGGTTGCACCTCAAAGCATTGGCATCGTTCGGCAGGCACTGGCACGGAGGAAGAGAATGATAACTACAACAATGCTAATATTCAGGCGTTAATACTTTATCTACTATTACTAAGGCTTACAGGTAGCAACACTCTACTATTACTGCCATCACAACTATTACAACTACTACTACTATCACCACCACCACTGTCACCACCACCACTGTCACCACCACCACTGTCACCACCACCACTGTCACCACCAACACTACTACTACTACTACTACTACTGTTACTATTACTATTATTATCATTATTGCTATTACTATTAATGTTACTATCACTATCACTATCACTATTACATTCACTATCATTATCACTATTACTATTAATATTGTTATTACTATCACTGTCACTATCATTATTACTATCACTACTGCTACTACTACTACTACTTCCACTTCGACTTCTACTACTACACTACTACAACTGTTCATCCTATAATGATAACAATGATCACGGATGACCATTATCAATCATTAAATACAATCTATCTATTATCAACAGCAACGCATTATCAATCTTACTTTACTCATTTTCTATTTCCAAAATCATAGCACAAAGGTATGCCACATATGCACAAATATAAAAATTTCAGCCTATTAGCAATCTACACCGAAATAGGCAATGACTTCAATAACCTCCATCACATTACCATAATTGCGTAAAAAATAAATGAATAAATGTACACGCATATTACACGCTTCATTGTTATTATAATGTAATGCAGATGCAGTAATGAGGTGGACAGAAACAGAGTCACGTATTTGATCGCCATGTTGTAAAAGGTGGACAAGTAAAAAAAAAAAAAAAATGGAGTGTAAGGAAAAACGGGGTCTACCGGGGAATATCTCCTCTCGCTCGTGCATTTACATACCGGTGCACTAACCTGGGTACGTACGCACATAGAGGCAGGCAGAGAAGCAGGCACAGGCACAAACACAGACACATAGTCGTAGGTACAGGCATTGATAAAAACACGGATGCATGTACGGGTATAGCCACTGACACTGACACGGCACGGACACAGACATACACACACTGACACGGCACGGACACAGACATACACACACTGACACGGCACGGACACAGACACAGACACAGACACAGACACAGACACAGACACACACACACACACACACACACACACACACACACACACACACACACACACACACACACACACAATCACACAATCACACAATCACACACACACACACACACACGTCGCACACGTATACAACATACATGCAAACACGAACACGCTAACACACTTACGGCCAAACACATAAAAACACTCAAACAACCAAAAGTACAAACACACATCTTACACACCAAAGAAAACGAATTAACTAAAAAAGAAAAGAAAAGAAAAGAAAACCCAAGGTCACAGAGTCAAAATCTAAATCCCTTTAAATACAAAGAAGAAAAATAAAGGAAAATCCACTCCTTAAAAAAAGAGAGAGAAGAAAAAGAGCGAAAAAAAACACAAATGTAGGTCACTCCTACTACTTCGAGTTGCCAACGCGATATATTTTTCTCCCCCTTCCTTGCAAGCCATAAATGATAATTACAGGAAATCACGCCACGTCTCCAAGGTTATTTTCACCGTGAGAAGAGGAATATCAGAAAAGGAAAAAAACAAAAAACAAATAAAACTTCATTTACTGCCTTGATAGTTACCCTAAATGTAAACAGGAAAAAACGTCAGTGATTGAATTAAAAACTCATAATTAGAATGTAAGAGTAAATTGAATTAAGAAAAAAAAGATGTTCACGAATTAAAAGAGTTAACCAGAAATAACACAGAAATTGATATAATCGCAATCATCGTTTTATATTTTTAGCCAATTCTTTTTAGTTACATTTATCAAACTGAACTATGAAGCCAGTATAAAGTAGTATGAATGAACCAAAATAATAAACTAAAAATTGCCTTGATAAAACGCCTTACATCCATTGTGAAAGAGAGAGAGAGAGAGAGAGACAGAGACAGAGAGAGAGAGAGACAGAGAGAGAGAGAGAGAGAGAGAGAGAGAGAGAGAGAGAGAGAGAGAGAGAGACAGACAGATATAAATAGAGAGACAGACAGACAGATAGATAGATAAACAGAAAATTCATACGTCTTTACTTCATCTAAAATTCTCGAGTGCCATGCAAGTGCCAAGTGAGCGAGTCACTCACAGGGAAATACGTATGAATATTATGGTGAACGTGATTCCCAGCTTCGATCTCTGGCATGCCTGTTCGCTCGCTCAAATACACGTGCTTTCAGTATATACAAAGCCGTATATTCTGCACCTGACGTATGTAATGATTTTCCAGCATGTCGTGTTGTCTCCGAGTTAGCACTGTTATTTGGTGGCAGACAACCTGATATTGTGAAGACATTCAGTTATGTCTGCTTATATACACCTCGCTCTGTCTCTCTCTGTCATTCTCTCCCTCTCTCCCTCCCTCTCACTTTCCCTCCCCCTCTCCCTCCCTCTCACTTTCCCTCCCTCTCTCTCTCCCTCCCTCCCTCCCCCTCTCCCTCCTTCCCTCTCTCTCTCTCTCTCTCTCTCTCCCTCTCTCTCTCCCTCTCTCTCTGTCTCTCACTCTCTTTCATGCCTTCCCTCCCCTTTCTCTATAAGCCTGTCTGTCTGACAATGATGATGATTATAACTAAAGTTGATGATAGTGATGGTGCTGATGATGATGCTGTGTGATAAGAGCAATAATGTGCTGATATCAATGATAATGACGAAAAGAAATCAAGAACACAGCAATCGTGATAATAATGATCATTAAAACATAATGCTAACATTAATGACCATAACGATGATAACGTTAATACTAAAAGAAATACAGAATAATGAATATTGGATCAGTAGTAGTATCACTAGTAAAGACATTGCAAGTAGTGAACATTAAACATCAAACTGGCCAAATTGAAGAAAAAAGAAAAAGAAATACACGAAGAAGAAAAGATTAGGATTAAAAGGCCACGAAATCGGAAGAGGTGAAAAAATGAGAAGTGCGGGCAGCGCAAGAACGGGTCACGCGAGCTGCCAATCCATCACGTCGCGGGCTCGGAGTATAACCGCCCTGAGGTTTGAATTATTCAAATTTCGCGGGCTGGAATATGAATGGCTGAGATTTAACGGTTCAACATTGCCGGCGGAGGCGCGAAAGGGGTTCATTTAGGGGCGTCCGCTCACGTTTCGGCGGATGATCTCTGCTATTCGGGCGGGGTGGGGTGGGGTGGGGTAGGGGGGGTATTGGGCGTGGGGTAAGATGAGGGGGTATGGGTTTAAAGGGGAGAGAGGGAGGGGGAAAGGGGTATCCCTAAATCTAGACCAGGACAAGGGAGGAGGTGAAGAAAAGTTAGGGACGACAAGGGAAGACAGAAAGAAAGGGAAGAGAGGGCAAAGGAAGGACGAACAGAGAGGTGAGAGAGGCCAAGAGAGGAGGGAAAGAAGTGAGAGGCCAAGAGAGGAGGTAAAGAAAGGAGAGACCAAGAGAGGAGGGAAAGAAGTGAGAGAGAGGCCGAGGGAGGAGGGAAAGAAAGGAGAGGACAAGGGAGAAGAGAAAGAAGTTAGAGGCCAAGAGAGGAGGGAAAGAAGTGAGAGAGAGGAAGGAGGGTGAAAAGGGGAAAGCGGTAAAGAGGTAAAGAGGGAAGGGGGGAGAGGGGTTCAAATCACAATTATCTTAAATCCTTAGATATATTTACACTATGCTATGCCCTCAGCTTTATTACTATACAGCTGTTTACTTATAGATTCCGTTATTTAAAAAATGGTAATTTGGGGAATCAATAATCTGTTCTAATCTTTACAACAGCAATTTAATTCTGACAGGGGATTCCTACCAAAATGATTTATTAGTCCTCATGCACTTGGCAAATATGTCTCAGGTTTGGCATTTCAATTACTTCATTAGTATCTGCATTACTCTTATTTGTATGATGTGATTTTTTCGCCTGTATATATGCACACGCACACGCACACGCACACGCACACGCACACGCACACGCACACGCACACGCACACGCACACACGCGCACACGCGCACACACACACACACACACACACACACACACACACACACACACACACACACACACACACACACACACACACACACACACACACACACACACACACACTCATTCACTCATTCACTCATTCACTCATTCACTCATTCACTCATTCATTCACTCACTCACTCACTCACTCACTCACTCACTCACTCACTCACTCACTCACATATATATATATATATATATATATATATATATATATATATATATATATATATATATATATATGCATAAACACACACACATATATACACACACCATAAGATATGATCATATACATATACAGACACACACACCATAAATGATGTGTGTATTTGTATGTAAATCCGCTTGTGTGTATAAATGTGTAATACCCCCCCCCCCCCCCCAAAAAAAAAAAAAAAAAAAAAAAAAAAACACTCAACTGACACACCTCTATAGAAAACCTCTATAGAAAATTCTGTCCTTAATTTCAGAGATCGAATCGCACCCGTTTTCGTCGCCGCTGACTAACTGACTGACTGACTGACTGACTAACGGACTGACTGACGAGCACCACTTCGAGTCTGACGCGGATTTTGAAAGCATTTTTTACGACCCGGTGAATCGCCATCCCAAGCGCCGTTGATTGCTGTGTTGCAGGGTCATGGACAAAAAAAAAAAGAAAAAAAAGGAATAGAAATAAAAGAGAGAAGGAAAAAAAAAGATTTATGGTCGTTCCTATCTAGATATTTTGATATTTACAACTCGTAGTAAATACACATAAAAAAGAACTTCCAACATTTTCGTCCATCTTTTTATCTTAAACTGTTTTATTTATGATTCTATCTTCGTTTCTTTGATGTTTCCTTTTTTATCATCACTTCTTAACTACGTTTTATATCTTACGTTTTTTTTTCTTTCTTTATTTATTCCTGTTCCCGTTTCTGTACCATCTTTCTTATCTATAACGCCTAAAGGATGAGTTCTATGCTTCACTGACCTCTAACCTAGCAAGGCGATATCTATTCTTACCTAAAAACTGCCTTACCTTAATCTACCTTCACCTATCCTTACCTAACATTTTAATTCAACCCATCCTTACCTAAACTTTTCTAACAACCTATGCTTACCTACCCTTACCTATACTATTCTAATTAATCAACCCTTTCCAAACTTATCCTAGCTTACCTTTATCTTTCCTTAATTAACCTAACTTAACTTACCCTTTCCTAACCTATCCTTACCTAACCTACCTTTTCCTAACCTATCCTTACCTAACCTCTCCTTACTTAACCTACCCTTTCCTAACCTATTCTAACCTAACCCCTCCTTACTTAACCTACCCTCACCTAACCTACCCTTTCCTAACCTATCCTTACCTAACCCCTCCTTACTTAACCTACCCTTTCCTAACCTATCCTTACCTAACCCCTCCTTACTTAACCTACCCTCACCTAACCTATCCTAACTAAAACTTGCAGGCGCTTATACTGGGCGTCGCGTGGACCCTAAGAGCTCTCTGCCCAAGACCACACGCGGTTATCCCAACCCTTGCACGGTTACGGCTAGTTGCAGGGTGCGAAGAGCAGAACCAAGGCAACATGACCGATCTCGAACACTGTGGCTGGCGGAGGCTTGGAGAATAGCGGCGCCTGCTTCGTCATGTAAGGAGAGGGAATGAGAGGGAGGGAGAGGGAGGGAGAGGGAGAGGGAGAGGGAGAGGGAGAGGGAGAGGGAGAGGGAGAGCGAGAGGCAGAGGGAGAGGGAGAGGGAGAGAGAGAGAGAGAGAGAGAAAGAGAGAGAGAAAGAGAGAAAGAAAGAAAGAGAGAGAGAGAGAGAGAGAGAGTAAGAATATGAGGGAAGAAGAATTAGAAGAAAGAGAACTAGAAGATGAGGGATATAGATAGATAGATAGAGATACTGAAATAGATAGAGACCGACAAAATAGCAATAATAACAAAGGAAAGGGACCGCTATCCCATACTCGCCCTCTCCTCCCCCCTCCCCCACAGGGCACTGTACCTCATAAATGATATTGTTTTAGCAATACTTCCTTCGCCTTGCCATTATCTGTGTCTTCTCATAACTGCAGACTTAGCCAGCAGCTTCATCCACGTTCAAAAAAAAAAAAAGAAAAAAGGCAGAAAGAGAGGAAGAAAAACATGTAGGATAGAAAAGGAAAGAAAAAAGCAAAAAACATTTGTGAATCCGTTGATAAGCGAGCAAATAAAGAAACAACGGAATTAATAGATAACACTATGGTATGTATATAACTCGAAAAGCATTTACCGTGTTAAATCTCACTGCGCTCTGTATACAAAATTAAGAATGACTGGTACTTTCAACGTAATGTTCTTGCATGAAGTGTTCAATGCTACTCCCCCGGGTTATGCAACGGCGAACAAAGCGTGAACAATAACAATTATAAATAGAAGAGCGACTATCCAGCACATCCCCTCTGTCCAAGCCGCTGATTGGCTGAACGACGACAGCTCAGCCAATCAGCGACCAAGAAACGGAAAAGAGCGATTGATTCATCCTCGTGTTTTCAAAATCTGTTGATCATATTCCTCAGAGGATTTCCTTTTATAACGTGCCTTCTGCATCTGTTATCATCACTAGCGATTTCAAAGCCTTTATCTACAGATCTCATAGGAAATATCAATTCGTTTATCAGTCTCATTACACACAACTACTACAAGTGTTAATATTCCATCGCCATATCGTAAGTATTTCTCACAGCACAATTCATTCCTAATTTTATCAGTCTTTTCCCATATTGATTATCTTCTCTCGTAACGGCCAAAAAGATAGGTAGGTAGATAGACAAATAGATAGGGGTTAGGTAGAGGAACAGGAATAGAGAGACAGAGACAAAAAGACAGAAGCAGATAGATAGATAAATAGATAGATAGAGAGAGGGGCAGATGCAGAGATAGAGACAGACAAAGAGACAGAGGCAGAAATTGACAAAGAGACAGAGACAGAGGTAGAGACAGACAAAGGCAGAGAGTCAGAAAAAACAGAAGCACAAAGACAAAGAGACAGAGACAAAAATGCAGAAAGGCAAAGAGACAAGCTGAGTGACGGACAGAAAGAGAAAGAGAAAGGGAGAGAGCGAGCTTCGTAAATAAACAGACTTTTCAATTTTTCTGCAACACATATCAATCTTAAGACATAACTTAAACTGAAAACCAATAACCTTTAATAGGAGAGGAAGAATCTTTTCGAGTTGGTGAAAGTCGTTTTTCTTTTAACTCTTTTCCTGTCGCCCAGTCAATCAATCAGTCACTCAGTCAATTACAGTCCATCTCTGTCAATATTGCAAATAATCATCGGGTGAATTTGCAAAAAAGGGAAATGATATCCAACTATAAAAGAAGTATAAATGATATAGATGGAGGAAGAGAGAAAATCGAGAGAATGAGAAGAGGAGGAGGAGGAGGAAAGAATGATGAAGACAAAGAAAGAGGAGGAGGAGGTGGAAGTAAGGAAGACAGAAGATGAGAATAAAAATGAAAAAGGATGGAGAGAAACAGATAAAGGACAGAGAACGTGAAGGCAAGGAGGGGGAGGAGATAAATTGAGAAAAGAAGTAATGTAGACAAAGACACTTAGAAACTGTAAGAAACAAAAAGAAAAAAAACAAGGGAAAATAAAACTTATCACTACATTACATAAGAAACAGAGCAACAACAAAAACAACTCGACCAAACAAACATTGCATAAAACTTCAGAACAGCAATCACTCGCCTTGTATATCTCCAGATAAATAAAAAGACACATCTGCCTCTCATTATCTTTTCGAAAAATAAAAAGATAGAAAAGGAAAGAAGAGACCTAGATAAAAAAAGAAAGAAAGAGACAAAAGAAATGAAAATTGAAAAAACGACAAGAAACAGATTAAAAGAGAGAGAAGGAGAGAGAGAGAGACAGAGAGAGAGAGAGAGAGAGAGAGAGAGAGAGAGAGAGAGAGAGAGAGAGAGAGAGAGAGAGAGAGAGAGAGAGAGAGAGAGAGACAGAGAGAGACAGAGAGAGAGACAGAGAGAGACAGAGAGAGAAAGAAACAGAGAGAGAGAGAGAGAGAGAGAGAGAGAGAGAGAGAGAGAGAGAGAGGGGGGGGGGAGAGAAAGAACTAGAGATAGAAGAAATAAACACTGAAAACCCGACAAAAACAAATCTAAAAAAGAGAGAGAAAAAAAAAAACAGATAGAAGAAATAAAAATTGAGAACCGACAAGACCTAATTAACATCTGAATTACGAGGCAGATTTTCATTAGCTGTAATTGTATTTGAGGACAGGGACGGATTCCATTCTCCTCCCTTTATTTCCCTTTTGCGAAAAAAATGAAAAGCGGGCGAAGGAGGGACGTGGAGAAAAAATAATAAGAGTGAGAGGGGGAGAAAAGAGAAGGAAAATGAGAGATAGAACATGGGAGGGAAAGAGAGAGACACAGAAAGAGTGAGAGAGTGAGATAGAAATAGATATTGAGATAGATAGATAGAAATGGATATTGAGATAGATAGAAATAGATATTGATACAGATAGATAGATAGAGAGAGAAAAAAAATCAAAGAGGATAAACGCAGAAAAAATAAATAAAAAGAAAAACTCTAAATATAGAACGGGTGAAAGTGGAGACAGAGCAGAAGTGAGAAATAACATGATAATGAAAGCCATGACGAAATAAAAAAAAGT
Source organism: Penaeus vannamei (assembly GCF_042767895.1). Lineage (NCBI taxonomy): Eukaryota > Metazoa > Arthropoda > Malacostraca > Decapoda > Penaeidae > Penaeus > Penaeus vannamei. The sequence goes on from NC_091575.1 coordinate 17,831,296, forward strand.
AATACAATGTAAAATAGGAAAATGAAACATTCTGGATAGTTGCTTTATTTACGCCTAAAAATATTTATTTTACAGAGATCTAATGTTCTTCTTTTTCATCTTGAATCCCTTTAACCAATCTGTCATAACTGTGACTTACAAACTAAAACTACGATGTATAAGCTAGCCACTTAGCCAAGAAAATTGAGATATAAAAATTCTAACGCCATTTTGGAGGGTAGCAAAAAAGTAAGAAAACATACCAGTCCCTTTACTCCCCCCCCCCCCCTCTCTCTCTCTCTCTCTTATACTATCCTCGCTGCCTCACTATCCTCCCCTCCCCTCCCCCATGCCACCCTCTCCCCCTCCCTGCTTTCGCTAGCACCCACAACCCCCCCCCCCATCACTACTTACGCTACCGCACTTCTTCACTACCCTCCCCCTCTCCCCTACACTACCCCTTCCGTCCCTCCCCTTCTCCCCAACACTACCCCCTTCCCTCCCTCCCCCTCCCCCACACATCCTTCACTACCCTACTACCCACATACACCAACACTAAATACAATACCTCCACCACATCCACACAAACACACACACACACACACACACACACACACACACACACACACACACACACACACACACACACACACACACACACACACCTCCCTTCCAACACCCAGCCAACCTTCGCTTACCCAACTAGCCACATCTCCCTTATCTCCCTCCCTTCCTTCCTTCCTTACCCCCCCCCCACCCTCACTACGCCCCTCCCCCCCTGCAACGTAATCGTGCGCGTGTGGATATATTTGTCTCACAGGAAATGCACGGAGGCTCTCTTGCCCGGAGGCGATATCACACGGCGCGGCTTCCCTCTTTATTTATTTCCTTTTCTTCGTTTTAACTCGGTTATTTGATCCGTTTGTTTGTTTGTTTGTTTGTTTGTGTGAGTGAGTGAGTGAGTGAGTGAGTGAGTGAGTGAGTGAGTGAGTGAGTGAGTGAGTGAGTGAGTGAGTGAGTGAGTGAGTGAGTGAGTGAGTGTGTGTGTGTGTGTGTGTGTGTGTGTGTGTGTGTGTGTGTGTGTGTGTGTGTTTGTGTGGATGTGGTGGAGGTAGTGTACTTACTGTCGATGTATGTGTATGAATGTAAGTATGTATTTATGAATATACACTTATATGTATGTATTTGTGTATGTATATATTTATGAATGTATTTATGTTAGTATTAATTCATATATACATACAAATCAGTATATGTGCGTGGATTCATGATGTATGTTTGTGTGCGTCTCTTTCTTGTTTTAATGCTTGTCTGTCTCTGTTTGCATAATATGACACACCCACATCGAAACCTGTATATACATATATTCATAAATACATACATATATGTGTATACATGTATGTGTCCTGGGCAAGACGTTACACAGCGTCCGTTCCTCCTCAGGCCCAGAAGCCCCAATTCCAGAATGTTCGTCTGGATGATACCTTGTCAGAATCTGCTAGCGGGAAGACGCTGGATTTCGGTTAAAGCCAACTATCGGTGCAACGGACGATTTTAGTTTTATAGATATTTTTATTATGTCTGGTGGAAGTTCAATATAAAGGGAAAATCAGCAGAGGTATTCTTCATCATCAGATGATAGACACACACCCACATACTCACACGCACACACACACACACGACGCACGCACGCACACACTCACACGCACACACATACACACACACACACACACACACGACGCACACACACACACACGACGCACACACAAACACAAACACACACACACGACGCGCACACACACACACGACGCACACACACACACAAACACACACACACACACAAACACACACACACACACACACACACACACGACGCACACACACACACACACACACACACACACACACCACGCACACACACACACACACACACACACACACACACACACACACACACACACACACACACACACACACACACACACACACACACACACACTACACACACACACACACACTACACACACACACACACTACACACACACACACACACACACACACATATTTATATACATGAATCATGAATTTTCCCCAACCTCTTACTCCGTGAGCGAGAGGGAGTAAAGACCCATCTCAGTTATCGCAATTCACTTCACATAAATCCATCATTTATATCAATTCACTTATCCAGTATTACAAACTTCGATTTCCGGTAAAACAAGACTTTTATTACCCGGCTCTGAACGTACCTGTGAGCAAGAGGAGAGTAAAGATCTGTCTGTCAAACGGACGTCAATATCTGCTCCCTCCCCTCCCACGCGCTGTCTTGTGAACATTTAAACACACGAACCATTTATGGATGATCAGAATTCATCGCCGCTATTAGTTATAACATTAATTTTTGCTTTATTGACAATGCTTTCAAAAAAGAAAAGAAAAAAAGGAAATATAAACGTAAATAATCCTTTTGAGCAGGTTTGGCAATTCAGTTATATATATACATACACACACACACACACACACACACACATATATATATATATATATATATATATATATATATATATATATATATATATATATGTGTGTGTGTGTGTGTGTGTGTGTGTGTGTGTGTGTGTGTGTGTGTGTGTGTGTGTGTGTGTGTGAGTGTGTGAGTGTGTGTGAGTGAGTGTGTGTGTGTAAGAGTGTGAATGTGAATTTGACTGTGTGCGTAAGTTTCTTTTTTTGTATGCGTGTCTCTCTGTCGTGATTCCCATAAAACACAGAAAAAATCTGAGGTGACTGATAAAAAAAAACCAACGAAATGAAAGAGAGGATGTACTGTGGTGACGACGGCGGGAGTTCGGCCTCGTGTGTGCCAGGTCACCCCGAGAAACGGACCGAACATGACGTGGACCAGCGTGAACGTGGCACCTCCAGTGTTGCGTTTCATGCTAAAGGTGTCATGCCAGAGGAGACAGTGACCTCTGGATTGAAGAGTATGTTACTTAAATTCTTAACTCAAAAAAGACTTTTAACAAATGCAAAAATAGTCAAATGAAAGGCTTTCTCCCTTTCCTTAAACATGCTATGATAATAAAAAAAAAGTGGTAGCAGCAAATATTTCGAGTCATTTAAATAGTTTCATGATTACAAATTCCCTCTTTCACCAAAATAATGTTGAAAGGTATAAGGCCGATATATGCATGTATATATATACCCAACATGTATGTACTGTACATACGTATGTTTGCACGGTACGATTCATGCCACCACATGTCTGGCGAATTGTATACAGAGCTTGAATATGTGAGTCTGTGTGATGTATTTCTTAAGTAAAGGATATCTGAGGGGTTTGTACGTGTGAATATGCATATATTCGTTTGTATGCTTAGTGTGTATGCTTGCCTCAACGCATACGTATATTTGCATGTGTTTATTATTAGGTGAAGGCTTATTTGTTGTTCTTTATGTGTGTATGAACGTTAGTGCATTCATTCATGTGTATCTATGTACCTTTATTTGTGTTTTTGTCTATTTTTGCCTGCGTTTATCTATTAGACTATACAAGTTACTAAACAAAAACACAGACTCCATCAACCCATCCATCCATCAATCGCATTGAAGCTAAAAGCAACAAAATGCAAGAAATTTTCCCATAAGATCAAACTCAAAAACCTTGCTAAGCTGATGAAGGTCAAAGGCCAAAGGTTTCATTTCCTGGGTGGGTCAGGGAAAAGACGGGTCATAGGTGAAAGACCAGAGGTCATAGGTTCAGTTTCAAGGTCAAAGTTTAAGTTTCAAAGTCAGGTCATAAGCTAAATTTCAAGGTCAAAGGTCCCAGGTTTCCTTACCTGGATGGGTCAACGAAAAAACGGCTCATAAATGAAAGATCAGAGGTCAAAAGTCATAGGCTAAGTATCAGGGTCATAGGTCAAAGGCTAATATTCAAAATAAAATCTGAACAGGTCACAAAAAACGGCCACAGATAAAAGAGTAAGGGTCACAGGTCAAAATGCAAAGTTAAAGAGCTTCTAGGCGGGTTATCAGGAATCAGGTCACAGTTAATATAGCTTTTACCATATGGCAATGCACGAGAAAAGCAGCGGCTAGTAGATAAAAGACCGAAGGTCAGAGATGAAGCATGACAGGTCACAGGTCAAAGGATTTCATCTCGACGAGTAAAGAGCAAAGAAACAGATCTACAAATGACACAAAAAACACAGGTCACATGTAAAGTATCGTAGGTCATAGGTCAATATCAAAGAGTTTCATTGCTTTAGTGAGTCATAAGAAAAGACGGGTCAAAGGTCAATGTCAAGAGGCTTCATCTCCGGACCACGAGAGAAATAACAAAATAACAAACAAAATATCAAGCATAACAGGTCAGAGAGTTTTATCTCCAGGATGAAAAAAAAGAAAAAAAAAATGTCATAGGTTAAAGAACACAGGGCATAGGTCAGAGGTCAAGGGTTTATATATCCCAGGCAGGTCACGGAGAAAAAACAAGTAGCTTCCTCGGTCGTGTTCAGTGTTATATGAAAGCAGGTGTTACGATCACGCGATCTCATGTTCTCGCTTGCTCTCCCGCTGATGCATCGCCAAGAACACGAGAACACTGTGAACACCAAGGGCGATATAGAGAGGAAGAGATAGATAAATAGAAAGAAAGAAATAGATTAGAAAGAGAGAGAGAGAGAGAGAGAGAGAGAGAGAGAGAGAGAGAGAGAGAGAGAGAGAGGGAGTGAAAGTGTGAGAGATATTAAAATCAGTATCTACATTATCATTAATATCATTATGGTTATCATAATCTAACATATCCATTACGCAGGTCAACCACACAGAATATCGACTAAAAATAACCAACGAACCAACAAAAAATAATAACATGACTAAAAATGAAGAAAGAAAATGAAGAAGCCACCTTGATAATTATAAGCACGAAGAAATCTGAAGAAGCCAGATCGTGCGGAGAGGGAAAGAAAAGCAGTAGTTACAGCGGGTGAAAAAAGGTGTTTCTACGAAGCCCAAACACAGCGTAAATTCTTGGATTTTGGGCCGTGATCATGGCAGGGAAGGGAGGGAGGTGGAGGGGGGAAGAGGAGGGAGGTGGAGGGGGGAAGAGGAGGGAGGTGGAGGGGGGAAGAGGAAGGAGGTGGAGGGGAGGGGGAGTGGAAGGAGGAGGGGAGGGGGAATGCGATGGGGGGAAGGGATGGGGAATGGGATGGGGGAGGGGGGAGGAGAGGAGGAGGGGAAGGAGGGAGGGACGGAAGGAGATAGCTGGATGGATGGATGAATAGATAGATAAATAGATAGATAAATGGATAGACAGATAGATATAGATAGATAGTGATATATAGATAGAGATGGATAGATATAGAGATAGAAGGATAAACAGATAGATAGAGTGAGAGAAAGAAGAAATTCGATAAGAGAAAAATAGATAAAGAAAGATAGAACAGAAGATAAAAAGAAAAAGTGAATAACCTAACGGATAAAGGGAGAGGAAATCCAACATGAAAAAATATCATGGAAAAAGAAATCCCTGCAAAAAATGTAAACAAAGAAACGAAAAGAAAGAAAAAACAAAAAAATATAAACACACACCAACAACAAAACATTTAAGAAAAATTCTTCCCAAAATTAAACACACAAAAAAAAAACAAATAAATAAACATAAACCCCCAAAAATAACGAAAGAGAAATAAATCTTCAACAGCAGCATAAAAATCACAAAACGAAAGAAAAGAAAAAAAAAAAGAAAGACCACCCCCCCTTCCCCTTCCTCCCCCGCCCCCCCCTCCCCCATTATGCTATCGGCAGCTGCATCGCTTCGCATCTGTCGCCTCTGATCCACGCATCTGTTGACCTGCGAGTCTGGCGGATGCTGGGCGGGCGTCTGGCTCGTGTTTCGTGGGAGATGAGGGTGGTGGTGAATGTGGTGAAGGTGGTGGTGAAGATGGTGGTGAAAGTGAAGATGGTGGTGAAGGTGGTGGTGAAGATGGTGGTGAAGGTGGTAGTGGTGGTGAAGATGGTGGTGGTGAAGGTGGTGGTGGTGGTGAAGGTGGTAGTGGTGGTGAAGGTGGTGGTGGTGGTGGTGGTGAAGATGGTGGTGAAGGTGGTGGTGAAGATGGTGGTGAAGGTGGTAGTGGTGGTGAAGGTGGTAGTGGTGGTGAAGGTGGTAGTGGTGAAGGTGGTAGTGGTGGTGAAGGTGGTGATGGTGGTGGTGGTGAAGGTGGTGATGGTGGTGGTGGTGAAGGTGGTGGGTGGTGGTGGTGGTGGTGTGGTGGTGGAGGTGGTGGTGGTGGAGGTGGTAGTGGTGTGGTGGCATGGTGGTGGTGGTGGCGGTGGAGGTAGTGGTGGTGTGGTGGTGGTGTGGTGGTGGAGGTGGTGGTGGTGGAGGTGGTAGTGGTGTGGTGGCATGGTCGTGGTGGTGGCGGTGTAGGTGGTGGTGGTGTGGTAGCATGGTGGTGGTGGTGGTGGTTGCGGTGGAGGTGGTGGTGGTGTGGTGGCGTGGTGGTGGTGGTGGTGGCGGTGGAGGTGGTGGTGAAGGTGGTGGTGTGGTGGTGGTGGTTTGTGATAAAGCAAAAAAAAGTGCTAGAGCAAAATGTCATAATAAAAATATATATACGTATATTTATATATTTTGTGCAATAAGTAACATTATGTCAGCGGATTAGATTTCTTTTAAAGTAAAAATACACTGATATACGAAGAAATACATCAGAACGATTTTAACAGACGTGGCATGATGTGCACTTCCTTCGTGCCATTTATTCACAAATACGTACATGGAGCTAGTGCACATAAAACGAGAGTAAAATGTGATATTTACAAGGTAGAAGCAGAAACCGTTTCATTAATCAAAGTGAAGACACTAAAAAGAAATGCAATATCAGTAAGTAAATATCAAGGGCACACACACACATGTATACGTACACACACACACACATACATGATAGAAACACATATACTTAGACGTATATATACACATGCTATTCCTGTTCGTGGCAAAGCATATACATACATATATACAGCATATATATACATACATGTAAACATACATAGATATTCTCTCCCCCCCCCCCCTCTCTTTTTCTCTCGCTACGCGCGCGCGTATATATATATAATGTATCTGTCTGTCTGTCTGTCTACATACAGACCCACATACACATTCATACGACCACCTTAAGAAAGTTTCGAAACTAAAAGCGAAATAAACATTCCCTTTGCAACGGGATATTGAATGCGTAATGAGAGACTCGGTGCGAAACGATTGACTCACTGCGAAATGCGAGACTCACTATGAAATGAGATACTGCGAAATGTAAATTTGAGTGTGAAAAAGGTTCCAGGTGGGAAATGAGGGGGACGCGAAGGAAAACCGTTGGTAATGAAAGGTTAAAGATTTTGGAAAGGAGATTGATTTTGCTACGAGGACGGAGACGGAGAGAAGGGAAGGGGGTTGAGGTAGGGAGAGGAGAAAGAAAGAGAGAAAGATAGAGATAGAGAAAGTGCGAGAGAGAAAGGGAGGGAGGCAGGGAGGGAGGGAGGGAGGGAGAGAGGGAGGGGGAGAGAGAGAGAGAGAGAGAGAGAGAGAGAGAGAGAGAGAGAGAGAGAGAGAGAGAGAGAGAGAGAGAGAGAGAGAGAGAGAGAGAGAGAGAGAAAGAGAGAGAGACAGAGAGAGGGGGAGAGAGAGAGAGAGAGAGGGAGAGGGAGAGGGAGAGGGAGAGGGAGAGGGAGAGGGAGAGGGAGAGGGAGAGGGAGAGGGAGAGAGAGAGGGAGAGGGAGAGAGAGAGAGAGAGAGAGAGAGAGAGAGAGAGAGAGAGAGAGAGAGAGAGAGAGAGAGAGAGAGAGAGAGAGAGAGAGAGACCAAGAAAAAGAGAGAGACCGAGAACGAGAGAGAGAAACCGAGAACGAGAGAGAGAAACCGAGAACGAGAGAGAGAAACCGAGAACGAGAGAGAGAGACCGAAAACAAGAGAGAGAGAGACCGAGAACGAGAGAGAGAGACTGAGAAAAAGAGAGAGCGATAGATCAAGACCCGCTTACATACGTTCCCGAGTCAAGACCGACAGAAATCCCTTTGGCCTCCCAACATTTGCATCGAGTCGCACGCCAATAACTAGTATTCGCAATCGCCCGAAGGTTTTCATGCAGAGATCAGTAGCATTCCGCCACTTCCGCCTCCCTAAGTGTTCTCCACGTGAACAAATTACCCTTTGCCATTTATTTGTAGTTGTCGGTCCTCTTGTATTTTGGGAGATACATTCTAAAGCTTTCTTTTGAGACTGAGCCAAGGAAAATACAAGGAAAACATCATTCCTTAAAAACATATATTGTACAAACTCACCTGCGCATTTATACATATAGAAGGATTTCTCTTACTCTCATAAAATAAACAAGCAAAATGGAAAATGAATAAAAACAAGCAAACGAATAAAAAAATATAAGCAAATAAATAAATAAAAATAAGCAAACAAACAGACAAAAAAAATGAAACAAGAAAAGAAACATACATACAAATAAAGAAGCAAATAAGTAAAAACAAGCAAACAAATAAGCAGAAACAGAAAAAAATAGATGAAAATACACAAATACATACAAACATGCAAACAAATAGCCAAAGAATCTGAAAACAAACAAAGAAACATAAAAATAAACAAGTAAATTAATGAAAACAAGCAAACAAATAATCAGAAACAAAAACAATTAGATAAAAAAAGACAAATAGATAAAAAACAAGCAAACAAATATGCAAAAACGAAAAACAAAAACAAAATTCAAACAGACAGACAGACATACACTCACGCCCACACACGCCCCAACCTCCTTCCCCTCTGAAGCGACGCCTCGCCCTTTAAACTTTGCTCCCAAAAACGTTTATAGCGCGGCACTTGATTACATTAACGGCCTTGCAACGGCGACTTTAAAACGTTTATGGTTGTATTTTTGAGACGTTCAAGATATTTCAAGTCGGTCTGCGGGGCTATCCTTGGTCGTGTATCCGCCAGCTCGCCAGTATGAAAAAGGGTTAACGTCTACGCTGGCCCGTTAGTGTGCGAGGAAAACGTTAAGAAAATACGTTGCTTAACTCGAGGTCTTGGCTTACACCCCTTCGTCAGAGCCACTTCCGTTCCTGGGGTTACTTTGCTTTTTTTTTTTTTGGATTTTTCTGTTCTGTTCGTTGCGATATTCGCGTACGGATTACGATTTAGGATTTTGCTTTTATCATGATTAGCGTTATCATTATCATCATTATCATTATCACCATCACCATCACCATCATCCCCATCACCACCATCATCATCGTCATAATCCTTATCATTATCATCATCATTATGATAATTATCATTATTATCATAATTTTTATCATCCTCATCATCCGCAACACTCATCATTATCATTCTTTTGCTACTTTCCTCTCTGTCTGTTTAGTTGTCCGTATTTTTCTGTATATTTTACCTCTCTTTCTCTCCTTCCCTCGTCTTGTTTCCTAGTTTGCCTGTTTATCTCTTTATTTCCTTCACCCTTTCTCTCTGTCTCTACCTCTGCCTATGTATGCCAGTGTCTGTATGCCTCTGTGTGTCTGCCTATCTGTCTCTCCCTTTCCTTCACTCCCTTCCCCTTTCTCACCTTCCCTCCCTCCCGCCTATTCTCATCCTCTCTCCTTCCCCCTTCTCCTTCTCACTCTATTTCGCCCGTTTATTACACGTATCCTTCCCACAGTATGTCCATAATAATCACCAATATAAAACTACATATGATGATGGTAATGATGATGGTAGAGGTAGTGATTGTGGAAATGGTAATGGTAAAGGTAATGGTAGCGGTTGTGACACTGGTATTGGTATTAGTAGTGGTAGTGGTAGTGGCAATGGTAAGAGTAAAAGATTATGGTGATATTAATAATAATGATACTAATAATGGTAACAGTGATAATAATAATAATAATAATGATATTAATAATAATAATAATAATAATGATATTAATAATAATAATAATAATAATAATAATGATATTATTATTAATAATAATAGGAGAGGAGAGGAGAGGAGAGGAGAGGAGAGGAGAGGAGAGGAGAGGAGAGGAGAGGAGAGGAGAGGAGAGGAGAGGAGAGGAGAGGAGAGGGAGAGCAGAGGAGAGGAGAGGAGAGGAGAGGAGAGGAGAGGAGAGGAGAGGAGAGGAGAGGAGAGGAGAGAAGAGAAGAGAAGAGAAAAAAAAGAAAAGAGAGAAAGAGAGAGAGCCTTCACTGTATTTTGCATTAAGGGAACCTCTTCTTTCTTAACCATCTACTGACTAGCACATTTTGTACAGCATTTTCCTTTCGTGTAACCCATGACCGTATATGGCTTTTCCTCTACATTTATTCCAAATCCCAAACCTCTCCCTCCTTTTCAAACGCTATTTGTCATATATAATCCTAACCCACAGTATATTTTCCCTTTTATTGCCCCATACAGCCATACATTTCCCCTCGTGGTAATTTTCCCCAGGGACATTAGGCAAGCGGTGTCATTACCCTTATAGGAAGTACTCTCCTGTGCAACACGACACCCAGCTATCTTTTCCTTCACCTTAACCCTTGTTCCCATTAGTTATCATATGTCCCCTTATACAACAATATTTCCCCTTATAAAACATATACATATAATCTAAAACATATAAAAAATATTAATCTTATAAAACATATAAAAAATAATAATCTTATAAGACATAAAAAATAATAATCTTATAAAACTTATAAAAACAAGCTTATAGAACATATAAAAATAATAATCTTATAAAACATATAAAAATAAACTCATAAAACATATGTCCCCTTATAAGACAATTTACCCCTCATGAACCTTTCCTCTCATGAACTTAACATCGACCTCCATTCCTTTCTCCTTCCTCCTCCTGCTCTTATCACTCTCCCCCTCCCTCCTCCTCCTCTTCCTTCTTCCTCCTATCACCCTCTCCTCCATTCCCTCCTTCCTCCCTGGTGCCGGTGACGTGGCGGTGACGGTGTCATTTCCCCAGATATGAACCCCCGTTTCCCCTCACTTACAACACTATTCCCCTCATATAACTCCCTTCACTGAACCATTTGCCTTGCAGTGCGATTTATCCTCGAATCGACCTTCCCATTTCCGTTCCCGAATATGATTTCATTCCCTTTACAACATTTTCCTCAAAGTATTATTTACCTCATAGAAACATTCTCCCTCGTGGAACCTCATGGCATCATTTACCTTATAGACTCACTATCTTAATCCCCTTCCTCATGACAACATATACCTCATAGAAACACAATCTTAGAGAGAGAGAGAGGAGAGAGAGAGAGAGGAGAGAGAGAGAGAGAGATAGAGATAGAGATAGAGATAGAGATAGAGATAGAGATAGAGATAGAGATAGAGATAGAGATAGAGAGAGAGAGAGAGAGAGAGAGAGAGAGAGAGAGAGAGAGAGAGATAGAGATAGAGATAGAGATAGAGATAGAGATAGAGAGAGAGAGAGAGAGAGAGAGATAGAGATAGAGATAGAGATAGAGATAGAGATAGAGATAGAGAGAGAGAGAGAGAGAGAGACCGACCGACCTCATCGCACCATTTACCTCACTATCTCAAGCCCCTCCCTCACGGAACCTCATATCATCCTCGCAACCAAATAGCCAACATAGCCGTAGCCAACATAGCCGTAGCCCCTCTCTCTGCCCCGGGGCCTATCGGCGACACACGCAGATTACACTCGCCGCCGGGATATGGCATCGAAATATAACTCACTTTTATGGCCGCTATGCATATCCGGGCCGGCACTCGGAGGCGGGGTTTTATCATGTGTGCCAGGGTCAGGAGGGGGGGGGGGGGAGAGGGAAGGGGGAAATAGGAGAGGGAGTGGGGGGAAAGGAGAGGGAGGGGGGAAAGGAGAGGGAGGGGGGAAAGGGAGGAGGGAGGAGGGAGAGAAAGAGAGGGAAGGGGGGAAAGGAGAGGGAGGGGGGATAAGGAGGAGGGAGGGGGGAAAAGGAGGAGGGAGGGGGTTAAGGAGGAGGGAGGGGGAAAAGGAGGGAGGGGGAAAGGAGGAGGGAGGGGGAAGGAGTGATAGGGAAGGAGCGAGGGAGAGTGATAAGAGGAAGAAGAAGGGAATGGGGGAAAGAGGGAGTGGGGGAAGGAGGAAATGGAGGAAAGAGTGATAGGAGGAACAAGGAGGAGGAGGAGGAAGGGTGTTAAGAGGAGGAGGAGGAGGCAGGAGAAGTGAATGGAGTAGGAGGAGATGAGGAAGAGGAGGGGAGAGGGAGGGGGAAATGGGTGGAGGAGGACCGGAGGAAGAGAGAAAGTGGCGTTGAAAAGGGAAGGAGTAAAGAGACATAGGTGGAGAAGAGTGAAAAAAGAAGGAAAGGTGTTAAAAACGTAAATCAGAAGAAGAAGATAAAAAAAGAAAGGAAGTTGAAGATGAAGAGGAAGAGGAAAAGAAAGGGAATTAAAGAAGAAGAAAATGAGAAATAAAGAA
>NC_091575.1:17848749-17856249 GCF_042767895.1 Penaeus vannamei
ACTATAAGACACGAAAGATTTATATAATAAATTTCGCTTCTTTTTTATTTTTTATTCTCCCTCCCTCCCTCTCTCCCTCCCTCCCTCCCACAATCTCATTATCCTACAGACCCCCTCGCTCCCCCATCCTCTTCTACCCGCTATCCTAACCGCACAAGGATAAGATCTCCATTCCTACCCACCCGCAGAAGGATCGACCCGACGCCGAATCCTTCTCTGCGCCCAGTACGGCCTGCGTGGGAGGATGGGGGGATGGGAGGATGGGGGGAGAGGGGGGAGAGGGGGCAGAGGGGGAGAGAGGGGGAAGGGGGGGAGGGGAGAAGCCCCCCTTACTCGCTTAGCCACGAGTCTTGCTGGAGCCGATCACAAAAACCGAAAGCCTTGTTAGTATGCAATGGCAAAGCTGACGTCAACTTTGATCTGTATATGTACATGTAAATGCATACTTTACACACACACACACACACACACACACACACACACACACACACACACACACATATATATATATATATATATATATATACACATATGCATGTATGATTATGTATAAACAAGTGAATAAATAAATATGCATACATTATATATATATATATATATATATATATATATATATATATATATATATATATATATATATATATATATATATATATATATATATATATATATATAAGTAGTGGGTATATATTGTGTGACAGACCAGAAGCCGGGAGGGAGACATGCCACACCATCACCCCCCCCCCCCCCCGCGAGCAAGCGCCCACCAGCATACGCAGGAGGGCGCGACAGTCCCCGCCCGCCAGATGGACCATTAACACGTCTCGTCACACCGTCACACCCAGATAACGAGGCGTGACGTGTACGTGCCGAGGGGGACGCTATGAGGTCAGAGGGCAAGGGAGGTCACGGCAACAAGGGGCGGCAGGGGTCAAAAAAGAGGTGAGCCCACTCTCGACCCAGGTCACGTTTCACGCCATCTGTAGCTGTTCACAAGCCTTATGTCTTTACCCACGAGGTCTGCCGCGCACCCGATAATATGAATGACAAAACATCCCACGCTGATAACACGGCAAAAAAGAACAAACAAACTCCACTACACACAAAAAATAAACCCATCTGGTGTTTATTCTTATTTCCTTTTGGAGGCACCCGATAATACCCCTCACTTTCCGCGAGAATGGCACTCAGGGTGGCACCACTTGCGGCACTGTCGTTGTACTCTGGTAGACTCAAGGTGCACCGAGCTTTTCCCTTAATCATAGAATACATTGGCTATGGCCTCTATCAGCTGGGTACAAAGCTTATCTCCATAACTCTGTGTCGCTTCACGGAGGGAACTCGCGGAGGGAGGGGAAGGGGAGGGAAGAGGGGGAGGAGAGTGGGAACGGAAGAGGAGGGAAGACGGGGAAGAGAGTGGGAAGGGAAAGGGAGGGTGGAAGGGAAAGGGAGGGTAGAAGGGGAGGGAAGAGGGGGAGGGGAAGGGGAAGGGAGGAGGAAAGGGAGCGGAAAGAGATGGGAGGGGATGGAAAGGGTAGAGGAAAGGAAAGGAAGAAGAGGAAGGGAGTGGGATGGGAGGAAAGGGTGCAGGGGGTAGGAAGGGATTGGGAAAAGGAAAAGGAGAGGGAAACCGTGGGAGGGAATTGAGAAGGTAGAAGGGAAGGAGAAAAAGAAGGCGAGGAAAGTGGGAACGGAGAAAGGGAGAGGAGGGTAGTAGGAGGGGAGAAAAGAGGAGAGGTGTAGCAGGTAAGTGAGCAAAGACAAGGAGGGAAATGTAGCGGGGGTGGTGTAGTGGGAAGAGGGAGGGGGGAGGAAGAAAGTCCCCTCGCATAATAGCGCGAAGGGATGTAAGCGCCTGTGATATGATCGCCAGGGTACACCAACCAGCGCCGCCTTGCCTTGCCGGTCTGTCAGTCGCTGTGTACTCAGTGCTTCTCTCCCGCATCAGGAGGAGGAGCAAAGGCAGGGCGAATGGGGAGATGGAGAGAGAGGGAGAGAGAGGGAGAGAGAGGGAGAGAGGGAGAGAGGGAGAGAGGGAGAGAGGGAGAGAGAGAAAGAGAGAGAGAGAGAGAGAGAGAGAGAGAGAGAGAGAGAGAGAGAGAGAGAGAGAGAGAGAGAGAGAGAGAGAGAGAGAGGGAGGGAGGGAGAGAGGGAGGTTGGGAGGAGGGAGAGAGGGAGAGAGAGAGAGAGAGAGAGAGAGAGAGAGAGAGAGAGAGAGAGAGAGAGAGAGAGAGAGAGAGAGAGAGAGAGGGGGGGGATAGTGAGGATAAGATGGAGACTGGTGATAAGAGAGAGAGAGAGAGAGAGAGAGAGAGAGAGAGAGAGAGAGAGAGAGAGAGAGAGAGAGAGAGAGAGAGAGAGAGAGAGAGAGAGAGAGAGAAAGAGGAGGGGGAAACGAGAAGGGTGGTGAGGATAAGAAGGAAACTGATGATGGTGAGATTAATGAGAAGATGGAACTCACTATATGGGTGGATGAGCGAAGGGGAAGTACAAAAAAAAGGAAACGTGGAAAAAAGAAGGGAAAAGGTAGAGGGCGGGAAACAACAAAATAAAGAAGGAGATGAAAGGAAAAGGAGGGTAGATCAGAGAATTAAGTAACACGCTGCAGGATGTAGTACATGGCTGTGCGTTTAACCTCCCGAATACAGAACCACACCTGGGTCCTTCCTTGGGATATTTACTACTTTGCTGGTCTCCTATACTCTCTCTCTCCCTCCCTCTCCCTCTCCCTCTCCCTCTCTCCCTCTCTGCCTCTGCCTCTCTTTCTGTCTTTCTGTCTGTCTGTCTGTCTGTCTGCCTCTCTCTCTCTCTCTCTCCTATTTTTTTTTTTCAAAATATGAGCAAAGCATATTATTTCCTGAATGTAGTAGAGTTTTCCCTGTAAATATGGTGAGGTGAATGAATGAGTTAATTTATGTCTTCTCAATGTAGACATTTCGTCCTAACTATAGTGATACTTTTTTTTTCTCTTTGTGATTATGCAAATTTTCTATACATGTAGCGAGGCATTAAATATGTTTTTGAATGTTCTGAAACATTTTTTTTTCCTGAATGGAGTACATCAGTTAAAATACAAATAATCTATTTTACTTTCCTTTACCCCCTTTCCCTGTTAATCTATTTTCCCCATATCTTTTAAACTTCTTTACTGGGTTTTTCATTATTCATACTCCTTCCCGCTTCCCGTCTTAAACGTCCCCTTGATATATGAAATGTGGGTAGTGCACCGTAGATTTATGGGCTAATGAGAACAAATCGGGTAAGGTTATTTCCTCTCTTCTTCTTCTCCTTCTCCTTCTCCTTTTGCTTCTTCTTTTTCTTCGTTCTGCTTCTATTTCTCCTTCTTTTTCTGCTTCTGCTTCTTTTTTCTTCTTCTTCGCCTCCCTCTTTCACACTCTTCCACTCGAATTATCTTTCCCAGAAAACCCATCTCTCTTTGTCCTCTCTTTTTTCATTTCCTAATTCTTTCTTTTCTATTAATGGGCACTTCCGTTATCTTTCTCCTCTTTTATTTTCACAGCTTTCATACTTGCCTCAAGAGCCTTTTTTCTTCCTTTCTCTCCTCGCTTTAGATTCAGTTTTCTATTCCTATCAGACCTTACCCATTCGAAGGCTCACTTGACATATGAAACTTGGGTCGTGAGCCGTAGATTTTATGACCGAATGAGAAAAGATGGGCACATAACCCACATCCATTTATCTCCCTCTCCTTCTCTCTCTCTCTCTTTTATCTCTTACTCGTCCATTTCTTTCCCGTGTTTATCTCTTATTCTTCCACTTGATATCTATTTCTATGAATGCATAATTCATTTCTACCCAGTTCAACTTTTTTCTCACATCCTCCCCATCCATGTTAAAACTCTCTTTCTCTTTGTCATAATAATGCATTATCTTCTAGCTGGTTTCTCTAATTTTAATGATTTAGTCTTTTTTTACCGGTCTTTCTATTCATGTTTTCGCTTCTAAAGGCGATTCCTAAATTGTCTTATTCTTTTTTGTCTCTGCCTTTTCCCTAGTTTTACCTACTCGTATGCCACAGTAAATATTTGCCGGAGCAAGTTCTCTCTGGTATATGGGTAGTATACCGTATATTGCTACCGCTTATCCGTATCTGAAGGGACAGTACATATGTTTCCCCTTTCCTCCTACCTTCTCTTTTTTAGTCCTGGTTTCTGTTTCTCTAATTTATTTCACCAGTTCTTCTTTCTTTAGTGCTGATTTGTTTTCTCTACATTTCCTCACATTCTAATCCTTTCTCCTAATAGATGTTACACTCTCCTACTTTTTTTTCTCTTTTTCCATTCTCTTTCTCTCCCTTCCTCCCTCTTTCCTTCCTTCTCTCATTCTTTTTCTACTACTATAAATATTAGCTCGACCTTGGCATTTACAACAAGGGTAACGCACCTTAGACATTAAAGGCACTAAGGGGAGGTCACCTTGCTCGCCTCTCATTTTCTAGCTCAGTCCGCTTGTTCCTTGTAACTATTACCTTCGTAGGTGAAGCAAGGAGTGCAGAATCTAGAGATAAAGATTAATGGTGAAGTAAAACCTTTGCCTACGATGATCATCCATATTTTTCTATGTTTTCCTGTTCCCCCATTTTGTTAATTTTTCTGGGCTCTAGATTTTCTCCTTTTTTGTTCACATTCTCTCTCTCTCTCTCTCTCTCTCTCTCTCTCTCTCTCTCTTTCACACACACACACACACACACACACACTCACGTGCGCGCCTAATTTTCTTTTCGTCCTAAACGGCCCCCTTGGCTTGTGAAATGTGGGTAATATACAGTAGATTTTATTATCCAATGAGAAGGGAGCGCACTTACTCTCCCTCTCATTGCATCCTGTATCATCTCTCTCTCTCTTTCTTTTTCTCCTCGTCTTTCTCTCTCTATCTCTGTCTGTCTGTTTGTTTGTTTGTTTTGTTTTTGTTTTGGCAATCTGTCTGTTTGGTTGGTTGTTTCTCTCTCTCTCTCTCTCTCTCTCTCTCTCAAGAGCACAAGTCTTTCCACTCGATTGTTTTTTTCTTTTTTTCCTTTATGTCCTCTCTTCCTATGTAACTTACCCTCTAATACGATAATATATTTTTCTTCCATTATGACAAATTACAGCCCACACTGGTTTCTCCTACTTTGATATTTGAAATGTGACTTCATTTCTTGTCTTGTTTTGACTTCTCTCTTTTTTTACACCCGCTTTTACTTTTCATTTCCTCTCTCTCTCTCTCTTTTCCATTGCTATCTATTCTGCTTTCCATTTCTTGGACAATTCATTACTTAAATTTCTATTCATTTACGGAAATTTTACCCAGATCAGTGTCCTCTGAACGAACGTGGACGGAACGCCGTAAATCTTAATGTCTTTATCTGCATTGCAAATAAAGCACAAGTTTTTCCATTTGCACTCCTCAAGTTTTCTCTCCTTGTCTGTCTCTCGTCTTTATTCTTTGCTTTCTTTCCCCCCCGAGTTTGGGGTTTCTTCTCTCTGTCCTTTTCTATCCCGAATCATCTTTGAATCCGCTTCACATCCTTTCTTGTCTGGTAGGAAATATCAACGTTATATCTGAATTATGGATTTTGCTCGTATAGGTACGGGTTAGGCTGTCCTCTCTCTTGGTGCTGTCCTCCTTACTGGCCCCTATGTTCTGTCCTCATTCTCTCTCTCTTTCTCTCTTTCTCTCTTTCTTTCTCTTTCTCTCTCTCTCTCACCCTTAAGTAACCTTGGCATAAGAACCATCATTTTATTGCATGGAGTTTGTACGCTTACTGGAACTGGGAGTACAGTCTTGAACTATCTTCCTCTTTTCCTTAGTCTCCTTTTTCTCCTTTTCTTTCTTTTTATTATCTTCTCTTTTTGAAAAAAATAGAACATTATTTTCCTCTTTCCTTTTAACATTCCTTCATTACGCCTGGTTCTTAAATTCCGTTCCCCTCTTTTGTCACTAATGTCATACATTCTCTCTGAGCCCCTCTCATTCTAACTTTATTCTCCTATTCTTCATCCTCCTTTTCTGTCTCTTCTTCCCCTTTCTCCCCTTCCCCTTCCTGCAGTTGTTATTTTCCCTCCTCCTCTTCCTCCTCAACTACCTCCACTACCAACATTCTCCTCCTCATCCCCTTCTTCCTTCTCAACCACAATGACACCTCCTCCTCCTCCTCCTCCTCCTCCTTCACCTCCACCACCACCTCCTCTCTCACGCCCTCATAACTCTCTCTCTTCCATCAGGGCTAACTCAGCCTCTCCCTCCTTCATAAACCACCGCCTCCCTCCCCCGGTGACATCGCGAGGAAATTATGGCAGTAAATAGCCAAACACATCCATCACCCACCTCCCCTCTCACCCCCTCCACCCCCCCCCCCCGGTCGCGTTCGGGTATTCCGGGTCGGTTCCGATATTTGCGGTTATCATGCACCGCGTCCGCAGGCACCTCATTGCTATGCTGGCCCCTGACCGCACGCGCTCTGCATAGCTCGCCGCAATTTCATATCCCCGCCCATAAACTCAGGCCAAGTGTTAAAACCCCACAATTTCCTAAACTACAGGCTCCATTTGCGGGCTGTTTTATTTATATATATATATATATGTTTATACTTATATTTAGATGTATGTCGGGATCGAGTTGCGAGAGAGAGAGAGAGAGAGTGAGAGCGCGCGCGCGCGTGTGCGAGTCCTGTCTCGGAGGAAAGGATTTAAAGACCCATGTTTTATCAGCTGGTGGCGGGAGGGGGAGGGGGATGGGGAGGGGTAGAGGAACACGACGTGCCGTCCCTGCTACGACCGCGCACGCAATTTCCTCCGCGAAGACGGATCGAGGTCATGGGAGGTCAGGCAGCTTGCAATGATGACCCTTCCTCTCACGCTGACCTCAGTGGGCTGGAAATAGCGAATTTGAGACCACATGACGGGCCATCATAAAGATATACAACGGAAGCGATGCAGAAAATTTGGTTACCGTAATAAATAAGGTGCACGTATAATCAACCAAACACATGGACACTAACAGTGGCACATATTCTACGCAAATACACACAAAATCTCAATTTGTCTGTTTGTGTTTCTGTCTCGGTTTATCTGTCTATTTCTCTCTCTCTCTCTCTCTCTCTCTCTCTCTCTCTCTCTCTCTCTCTCTCTCTCTCTCTCTCTCTCTCTCACACACACACACACACACACACACACACACACACACACACACACACACACACACACACACACACACACACACACACACACACACACACACACACACTCACACTCCCCCGCCCCCCTTCTCTCCCTCTCCTCACGGCTCCCACCCAGTTTTATGTCCAGTTCTATTATGGCTTGTTTATTTGGAGTCTAACCAGTCTGTTTATATTCTGACCAGAATATTTCCTTTATCCGGTATTGGTCCAGTGCGTCAACACCTCCTCGTCGAACACACATACCGCGTCCGCACGATTAATCATGGACTAAATCTGCTGACAAATCACTAAGTGGAAACGCTATGATGATGTTGCCGACG
>NC_091575.1:17866249-17873749 GCF_042767895.1 Penaeus vannamei
AAAGGGTGGAGGAAGAGGAGGAGGGGAAAAGGGAACAGAGAAGGGGAGGGGGAGGAGAAGGGTGGGGGAGGAGAGAGGAAGGGGATGGGCGGAGGGAGGAGAGGGAGGGGAAGAGGGGGAAGGATTGTGGAGGAGGGGAAGGAAACAGGGAAGTGGGAGGGGGGAGGTGCAGGAAGAGACGGAGAGGATAGTGAAGGGAGGGGCGAGAGGGAGGTGAAGAGGCGGAAGGTAAGGAAAGAAGGGGAAGAAAGAATAGAAGGGAAAGAAGTAGAGAGGTGGAGGACGAGGAGAAGGGGAGAGAGATAAAACCTGGAGAAATGGTAGGAAAAGAAGGAAATCGAAGAGGAGGAGAAAGAAGAAAAACGGAGAAAGGGGAAAAAGGAAAAACCTAAGCAGGAGCAAAGGATAGAGAGGAGGAGGGGCGATGTGCGAGGAAGCAGAGGAGGAAGAGAGGAAAAATACATGAATGCTTGTATGTACATTTACGTGTTTTAATATGCATCAACAATGGTAGCTGGCAACAACATGTCCTGTGCTTAAGTTCCTAACGCTTATGGAACTAGATAAAGGATTTTTTCCCAAGTGTGAGCAGAAATAATTGAAAAAATCACGAATTTTATAGACCTAAAATATTACCTCATAAGCCCTTAGAGCCAAACCATACGATGCATAAATCTCCCAAAAGCTCAGTGAACACTCATGGAAAATGCAACAGTGCGAGAGGAGAGGAAAGGGGAGAGGGAAGAGAAACAAAGAGAGGAGAAAGAGATGGAGGGAAAAGAGACGGGCGAGAGAGAGAGAGAGAGTGGGAAATAAAGAAAAAGAGAGAAAGAGAGAGAGAGAGAGAGAGAGAGAGAGAGAGAGAGAGAGAGAGAGAGAGAGAGAGAGAGAGAGAGAGAGAGAGAGAGAGAGAGAGGCAGACAGACAGACAGACAGACAGACAGACAACAACAACAACAACAAAAAAATACAACGAAACAACAAAACAAAGAAAAGGAAAAAAAGAAAGCAAAAGCAAAAAGAAAAGAAAGAGGAAAAGCTGGCGCGTCCTTCATAGAGATTCCTCGCGGGCGTCCCCTAACCGCAGAGGCGATCAGCGGTCACGCCCGAGATAAATCAAGTGTTCATATCGCATCAGGGAGAAAAATACTCCTTTCTACACCGCGCTCTGGTGTTCAGACGATGAGCCACAGTGTTCAGGGTGAAGAACAGTCTGCGAGAAGAACAGTCAGGGAGAAAAACAGTCAGGGTGAAGAACAGTCAGGGTGAAGAACAGTCAGGGTGAAGAACAGTCAGGGTGAAGAACAGTCAGGGAGAAAAACAGTCAGGGAGAAAACAGTCAGGGAGAAGAACAGTCAGGGAGAAGAACACTCCTTTCTCAGTGTCGCCACAGAACTACAGTTTTCAATATCGCGTCACGAGATGATGGTTTTTTCTCACTTTTGTTTTTGTTTTGAAACAGAGCCACACACACACACTTACCCTTACACATACACATATACATACACACTTACACTTACACATACATACACACACACACACACACACAAATGTATATCATGGTCCTTTCTTAATTTTGTTCGTATTTCCAAACAGAGCCACAGAGCCACATCATAAAAATAAAATATGCTCCTCTCTCAGCCTCACTCTCCTGTTCAGAAATAAGCCAAATGATCAGAGCGTTGAACATCACGCCGCGAGTCTCTTCTCAATTCCGTTCTCATTTTGAAGCAGAGAGAGCCACCGAGACACGGTGTTCATATCACATCAAGGAGACGAATGCTCCTCTCTAAGCCCTGCTTTTGTGTGCAAACATGTCGAGAGAGCGACACACACAGACACAGACACAGACACAGACACAGACACACACACACACACACACACACACACACACACACACACACACACACACACACACACACACACACACATACACACACACACATACATACATACATACAGAGAGAGGATAGAGAGAGGATAGAGAGAGAGAGAGAGAGAGAGAGAGAGAGAGAGAGAGAGAGAGAGAGAGAGAGAGAGAGAGAGAATGTGTGCGTATGTGAATGAGAATAAAATAAAGAATAAAAAAATTAGCATAAAGTCGAAAAATATCAACAATAATAACGAGACAAAAATACCAGGAACAAACACAAACCAACCAACAAACACAAACAAATACACACTCCTCCTAACATCACAAAGTATTATTATCATTATTTTTCGCCGGCGATCTAAGCACACAGACACAAACAATAATTAATTCACGTCATTAACTCGCACGGGAGAGATGAGGGGCCAGCTGAAAACAAATCTCCAGCTGTAATTATTCCCTTTTCTTCTCTCTATTCATCCTTTTCTTCTCTCTATTCACTCTTTTCTTGTATTTCCATTTCTTCTCTCTATTCATCCTTTTCTTCTCTTTATTCAATCCGTTCTTGTATTTCCTTTTCTTCTCTCTATTCATCCTTTTCTTCTCTCTATTCACTTTTTCTTGCATTTCCTTTTCTTCTCTCTATTCATCCTTTTCTTCTCTCTATTCACTCCGTTCTTGCATTTCCTTTTCTTCTCTCTATTCACTCCTCCTTGTATTTCCTTTTCTCTCTATTCATCCTTTTCTTCTCTCTATTCACTCCGTTCTTGTATTTCCTTTTTTTCTCTCTATTCACTCTTTTCTTGTATTTCCTTTTCTTCTCTCTATTCACTTTTTTCTTGTATTTCCTTTTCTTCTCTCTATTCATCCTTTTCTTCTCTTTATTCAATCCGTTCTTGTATTTCCTTTTCTTCTCTCTATTCATCCTTTTCTTCTCTTTATTCAATCCGTTCTTGTATTTCCTTTTCTTCTCTCTATTCATCCTTTTCTTCTCTTTATTCAATCCGTTCTTGTATTTCCTTTTCTTCTCTCTATTCATCCTTTTCTTCTCTTTATTCAATCCGTTCTTGTATTTCCTTTTCTTCTCTCTATTCACTTTTTTCTTGTATTTCCTTTTCTTCTCTCTATTCATCATTTTCTTCTCTCTATTCACTCTTTTCTTGTATTTCCTTTTCTTCTCTCTATTCACTCCTCCTTGTATTTCCTTTTCTCTCTATTCATCCTTTTCTTCTCTCTATTCACTCCGTTCTTGTATTTCCTTTTTTCTCTCTATTCACTCTTTTCTTGTATTTCCTTTTCTTCTCTCTATTCATCTTTTTCTTCTCTCTATTCACTCCTTTGTTTTATTTCCTTTTCTTCTCTCTATTCATCCTTTTCTTGTATTTCCTTTTCTTCTCTCTATTCATCCTTTTCTTGTATTTCCTTTTCTTCTCTCTATTCATCTTTTTCTTCTCTCTATTCACTCCTTTCTTGTATTTCCTTTTCTTCTCTCTATTCATCTTTTTCTTCTCTCTATTCACTCCTTTCTTGTATTTCCTTTTCTTCTCTCCATTCACCCTTTTCTTGTGTTTCCTTTTCTTCTCTCTATTCACCCTTTTCTTCTCTCTATCCATTCTTTTCTTGCATTTCATTTTCTTCTCTCTATTCACCCTTTTCTTCTCTCTATTCATCCTTTTCTTCTCTCTATTCACCCTTTTCTTGTATTTCCTTTTCTTCTCTCTATTCACCCTTTTCTTGTATTTCCTTATGTCACGGTTACGATAAAATAAACAGCATTAATGAACATGAGATGGATATTAGTAATGGCAATGGATATCCTTATCACTGCTATCATGTCATTATCAGTATTTTCTTTCTTACTAATCATCACTTTCATAATGATGGCGATAATGATGATCACTACTATCATCCTCATCACCATCTTCATTAACAAAAATATAATTAGTTTTACTATGATAATTATCACCATTACGGTCCTACTATCACCTTCATGCTACTGATCCTTACTCTTGTCCTTAATTGAGATTTTATAACCTTACCCCATCTGTTTCACATCAAATAATGGTTAATAATCAAATCATTATCTCTAATCTCACCTGTTTGTTATGCAATAATAGTCAATAATTAAATAATTACCTTCTCGGCTTCACGCTTCTCACCTGTATGTAGAGAGAGAGAGAGAGAGACTTTCTCGGAAATACCTTAGATGTATTTACTTATTTCTTTGGTTATCTACTGATTAATTTCTTCATTATGCATTTATTATCTATCAATTATTCGTTATATTTTCATTCGTCTACTTTTTTTCTTCTTTTTACGGTCTTGAAAATTACCTTGAAATTTCGAGTTTAGTGATTCCTCTTTTTTTTTATTGATGTTATTCCTTATTTTCCGTCGTTTCCTTTGCCTTTTATATATTTCTTTTTCCTTCTTTCATCCTCTTTTGTCTTCACTTTGTTCCCCTCCCTCTTCTCTCTTCTCTTCTTTCTGTTACGACTTCTCTCTTTTCCTCTTCCCTCTCTCTCTCTCTCTTTTCCTTTTTTCTTACCTTTCTTTTATATCTTCCCTTTCCCCTTTCCCTTCCCATTTTCTGATTTCCATTTAATTCTGACATTTTGTTTACTCTTTCAATACCTCTTACTTGAAGCACTTAAACTATCTAAAATATAAATAGAGAACGTTAATATTTTATTCTGAAGAAAGTACATATACCGCAGATTCTGAACACTAGAAAGAATGCAATTGCAAATTCTGAACACCAGAAAGTACATATACTGCTGCCTCTGAACACCAGCAAGTACATATACCCAAGATTCTGAACACCAGAAAGTACATATACTTTTGATTCTGAACACCAGAAAGTACATATACTGCTGCCTCTGAACACCAGCAAGTACATATACCCAAGATTCTGAACACCAGAAAGTACATATACTTTTGATTCTGAACACCAGAAAGTACATATACTTTTGATTCTGAACACCAGAAAGTACATATCCTGCAGAATCTGAACACAAGAAAGTACATATGATGCTGATTCCGAGCCTTAGAAAATCCTACATCACTACATCAAAAAAAAAAAAAAAAAAAAAAAAAAAAAAAACTGCATGGCTTTTGGTCTGTCATGCAACCTTATAATCCTCTGTCAGTCAAAGAGTTAACCAAATACTGCTATTTTTCACTCTTTCGCCTATAGGCCTCCTTGAGCGATAACGTATTCTTCTAAGGTACTTATAGCGTCATCACCATCTCTCTCTGTTGTCTTATCTTATTTTCTCTTTCTCCTTCCCCCTTTCCTTTTCCTGGTATTCTCTCTCACCCTTTCTACTTCTCATCTTTTCCCCTCTCTTCTTCTTTTCTCCACCTTCGTTTCACTTTACCTTATTATCCGAAGTTTCTCCTCTCCTCCTTTCTCTTTCCCTTCCCCTCTTATTCTCATATTCATCCGTGAACACAGGCACAGCAAAAGATGAAACGAAATGCAATAATGAGGGAAACGGGAAAACTGCAAAACATGCGATTTTAATGAGACATTTTGGTCTGTGTATATGCAGGTATGTAAAAGAGAGAGAGAGAGAGAGAGAGAGAGAGAGAGAGAGAGAGAGAGAGAGAGAGAGAGAGAGAGAGAGAGAGAGAGAGAGAGAGAGAGAGAGAGAGAGAGAGAGAACGATTGAGAGAGAGAGAGAACGATTGAGAGAGAGAGAGAACGATTGAGAGAGAGAGAGAGAGAACGATTGAGAGGAGAGAGAGAGGAGAACGATTGAGAGAGAGAGAGAGAGAGAGAGAGAGAGAGAGAGAGAGAGAGAGAGAGAGAGAGAGAGAGAGAGAGAGAACGATTGAGAGAGAGAGAGAGAGAGAGAGAGAGAGTGAGAGAGAGAGAGAGAGAGAGAGAGAGAGGTGGTGAGTGAGAGAGAGAGTGAAATTGAAGTGAGTGAGAGTGAGAGTGAGAGTGAGAGGAGAGTGAGAGGAGAGAGAGAGAGAGAGAGAGAGAGTGTGTGTGTGTGTGTGTGTGTGTGTGTGTGTGTGTGTGTGTGTGTGTGTGTGTGTGTGTGTGT
The DNA here is from genome assembly GCF_042767895.1 of Penaeus vannamei. Classification (NCBI taxonomy): domain Eukaryota; kingdom Metazoa; phylum Arthropoda; class Malacostraca; order Decapoda; family Penaeidae; genus Penaeus; species Penaeus vannamei. Next base: position 17,872,175 of record NC_091575.1, read on the forward strand.
GTGTGTGTCTGTGTCCGTGTGCGTGTGTGCGTGTGTGCGTGTGTGCGTGTGCGTGTGTGCGTGTGTGCGTGTGTGCGTGTGTGCGTGTGTGTGTGTGTGTGTGTGTGTGTGTGTGTGTGTGTGTGTGTGTGTGTTTTTGTACGTTTGTGTGTGCTTCTCTTATCACTGACTTTATGCAATTTATCTTTATTCGTGTTTCCTCTTTCTCCCAGGTGGCATAGAAAATAATCCAAATATATATATGAATAGTTAATAAAAGTGTCCCAGGAAGAAGTAAGGGAAGGTAAAGGGGAATAAGAGAACAGAAAAGAGAAAATGGGAAATGGAAGGGAAAAGGGAAGAGAGAGAATGGGAAAAGGAAGGGAAAAGGTAAGACAGAGAAGGGAAAATGGAAGAGGGAGACGAGATAGGGAAGAGGAAGAAGGGAAGAAGAATGAGGGAATAGGAAAATGAAGGTGAAAGGGAAGGGAAGAAGGGAAGTGGTGTAAAAAGGGTAAATAGGAAGAGAAGAGATAAATGATAATGGAAAAGGAAGGGAAAAGAATTAAAAAATAGAAGGCGGACGAGAGAAAACGGAAGGGGGAGAAAGAAAAGAAATTGGGAAGGGGAAGTAGGGAACGTAAATAAAGAGGAGTAGGAAGGAAGAAGAATGGAAGAAAGGTAGAAGCGTAAAAAAATGGTTATGGGCGAAATGGAAGAAAAAAGAGGGAGGAATAGAGATAAGAGGGAAGAGTAGACATATAAAGCGAGAAAGGGACTAAAAGGAAAGAAGAGATAATCGTAGGAGGAAGATGAGGACATTTCATCTTCTTTTTAACCTTGAATATGAAAATTTTACTTTTTCCCCCCATATGTAAATTCACTCCCCCCCCTCCCCCGAAGAACCATATACATCTCTACCCTTCCCCCTCCCCCACCCCCACATCCTCCTCTCTCTTAAAGTACCAAAGTAGATAATCTAAAATCAAATTATCTCTCCTTCCGCTTTCCCCTCCAGCCTCCCCTCCCGCTCCCCCTCCCCCACCCCCCTCTCTAGGTTCGCAGTTCAACCCCTATAATAATGATCAGGGAAAGGGTTAACGAAGGGTTGTTTGGGTTCCTCGGAAGGTGTTGTGATAGACCTCCCCTTCCTTGCGCGAGAAAGATGTTTTGGTGGGATTGCTTCGGCGCTGGGGGGGTGGGGGGTGGGGTAGGGGGTTCTCCTCGTCCCGTTTTGGGGTAAGTATTCGCGTCTCTCTCTCTTTCTGTTCTTTCTTATTTCTCTGTCCTTCTCTTTCGTTACTTCTTTCTCTCTCTCTCTCTCTCTCTCTCTCTTATGACTGTTCTTTTAGGTCGTTTTCTTGAGTTTAATCTCTGTCTATCATCCTGCCTCCCCCACCCCCCTTCTCTACCTCCCTATCTCTCTTTCTCTGTCTACTCCTTTCGTCCTCCAATATTCTTTCACAATTTTTCTAATAAGTCGCATGTCATTTTTATATCTGTTTTATCCGTTGTTTGTTTATTTTTTTTCGTTTTCTTTCAGTTTCTCTTTCGAATCCATTGACGCAATATTTTCTTGTCTAAAAATGATAGCTT
>NC_091575.1:17876249-17881249 GCF_042767895.1 Penaeus vannamei
AGAGAGAGAGAGAGAGAGAGAGAGAGAGAAAGAGAGAAAGAGAGAGAGAGAGAGAGAGAGAGAAAAAGAGAGAGAAGAGAGAGAAGAGAGAGAAGAGAGAGAGAAGAGAGAGAAGAGAGAGAAGAGAGAGAAGAGAGAGAAGAGAGAGAGAGAGAGAGAGAGACGCAAATAGCAGACAGATAGACAGACAGACAGAGAAAAGAAAGAAAAAAATGAAAGGAATATAATCTATAAAAAAGAAAATCAGAAAGAAAAAAATGAAAGGAAGATATTCCAACAAACTACAAAGAACTATACAGAAAAAAATAAATAAGACTGAAAAACGAAAAAACAAACTATTTTCCCCTCGGTCTCCAGGGAAGAAAAACTTCCCCATTGCCATCATGAAGCCCTTTCTCTGGCCACAAACTTTCGCATCAAACTCCACGTAGCATCGACTATCTATAAGCCATTTTTCATGCACGTATATCCTCTCTTTGTAATAGATATTCATATTTTGATATTAAACGAGAGAGAGGGTGAATTGGCCGTGGGATGGCCGATAGAGTGAAATATTTTTGGTGATAAGTTTGAGATTTACGTCTTATAGAGTGAATGATGATATTGGTAATGAAAGGGGGAGTAATATTGATATTTTTTCAGTCATAAATGATTATTATCACCGCTAAAAATTTAAATGATAAGGGTATTAACAAACACTAATGCCAGTTACAGTGATAATGATTATAACAACATCAATGATAGTACTGATAATAATAAAAAAAATAATAATAATGAACGTAGTAACGACAACAAAGATGAAGTAACCGCCATTATAGAAAAATCTGACATTCGTTATATCTAAAGATCGCCTCGACAAACCTTGCCTGAGCACAGCAACACCAAAGCCACATCATCCAACGAACCTGAAAAGTAAAAAGAAAATAAAAAAGTTATTATTTACACATCACTGCAATTACTGATTGGTTAGTTACACCAAAAACATGTTCGTTATGGCGTGTTTATATCATTTTTTTAGGACAGCGTGATCTATTCCGCAGTCCATATATCAGTGACTCGCGGTAAATTAACACTAAACACACACATTTCGCTGATAGCAATCATTTGATACGTAAAATACAACAACTAAATTCTGTCAAGCGCCATGGAAATACCCAATGCTCATTTACGCAGCAATATCCCAAAACAGAACCCACATCCCCCCCCCCCCGGAATAAAAAAAGAAACAAATATCATGCAGACAAGTGAACCGTTGAATAATCATACGCCAGGCAGCGTTTTGAGGCTCGACGGCTCGTGATTGGCCCGCCGTCCCAAGAGGCAGCCAATGAACGTGACCAAGCGGCCTAGTGTCGGACGCCACGCAAGACACGTACGGCGCTACCGGGATAGCCTTATTTCAAGACAAGAAGCCAGCGGCGGGAGAGGGAGGGACAAGCCGCCTTATTCTCTCTCGCCTCAAGGGTCAGTTTTCCGATGCTCACCCTCGGAGGATTAGGTTCTCTGATACCTTCGCTTCTATGTATTTAAACACATTTTCATCCCCCTCCCCCCTTCCACCTTCTCCCTCCACTCCCCTCCCTCTCCTCTTTCCCCTTCTCCCTCCTCTCCCCTCCCTCTCCTCTTTCCCCTTCTCCCCCTCCTCCCTCACTCCTCCTCCTTCCCCTCCCCCCACCCTCCAACCGCTCCAGGATCAGCCAGCGAAAGATCTTTTTGTAACATGCTATCCGTGAAAACATTTCCACCCCCCACCTCCACCTCTACCCCGACCCCCACTCCCACTCCATCCCCCCTCTACCCCCACTCCACCCTCTCCTTATCCCCGAGGAGTATTTTTCTCTAAGCTTTCGTTTAACAAAAGATTCGCTCCGACTTCGAATGAAGGAAATGGGGGGGGGGGGAGAAAAAGAATGAAATAATTATTTGTTTACTTGATTTCGTGCGTTGATTTTTCTTTTTATCTCTTGTTTTTCTTCTCTCTCTCTCCGAACACAAGTTTAATCAAATAAATTAGCTCTTGGTGATGCGTGTTTTCTTTAATATTTTTTTTTATTTGTAAATAAAGCGAGACAAACTAGAAAAGGGAAATAAAGAAGAAAAAATAAATCACGTGTCAGTAAGAAACTGGAACACGAGTATAATAAAAAAGATAATCAAAAAGATAAATAAATTAAATAAAAAAAATGTGAATTTGGCGGTTTGTATTGTGTGCATGTATGTGTCTCTATGTGTGTGTGTTTGTGTGTGCGCGCGTGTGCGTGTGTGTGTGCGCGTGTGTGAGTGTGCGTGTGCGTGTGTGAGTGTGCGTGTGCGTGTGTGTGTACGTGCGTATGAGTGTGAGTGTGTGTGAGTGTGAGTGTGCGTGTGCGTGTGTGTGTGTGTGTGTTTGAATGCTTATAGACCACGCGCGTAAATATTTACACCCTCTTAGATTTGAATGATTTTGCCTTTCAAATTCGTGCAATGAATTTTGAATCTAAATGAGACATACACTCAAATGACGCGAACTGTATCGCAGAGTACATACATTCATGCATTAAAACACAGACAGACATACACACACATAGATAGATAGAGAGGGAGGGAGGGAGGGAGGGAGAGAGAGAAGGAGGGAGGGAGAGAGGGAGAGAAGAAGAAAGACGAATGCAAAAGTTAACACACTCCATGGAGATAGATAGATAGATAGATAGATAGATAGAGAGAGAGAGAGAGAGAGCACAACCTTTTCACCCCTTTGTCGGAGTCGCCTTGACTACGTGACGCCAGAAGAATATACGTAAAGCAAACACAAAAGGGGGAACCAATTAGCCGAGAGAGCGAAAGAGAGAGAGAAAAACAAGACGATATGATAAATTACCTCATGTAATATTACTGCGCTATAACTCCTCTCCCGGACTTTCTTCGGTAAACATCTCGCTCTAAATTGTTTTTCGAATGAATGTACAAGACAAATATGTTTTACACTGTACGATAATATTTATATTTTTTTTTGTCTCACGTTTTTTTATTTGAGGACTTTTGATGTCTAAGTATGGCGAGGGTGACGGCGAAATCAAGGGAGAGGCTTGTAATTAAAAGGGAGCGAGAAAAAAAAAATAATTAAAATACTGAAGAATTTCGTTTTCATTTATATGGGGGACATTTTTCTTTTGGTGTGTGTGTGTTTCTCATATCCTGTTCTTTCATGATATATCGTCCTTCTTAATTTCTATTTTTATTGTTATATCTTCATTCACGCCTTCCTTTCCCCCCTCTCCCTTAGTCTCTGTCTCTCTTTCTGTCTCTCTCTCTCTCTCTCCCTCTCTCTCTCTCTCTCTCTCTCTCTCTCTCTCTCTCCCTTTCTCTCTCTCTCCTTCTACCACTCCCTCTCTCCCTCTTTCACACCGAAATTACACCCGAATCAATGAAAAACATATTACTAAAAAAAAAAAAAAAAAAAAAAAAAAAAAAAAAAAAAAAAAATCATTACACACAAACAAACACACACAATCTCAGACGACACAGACCAGACATAAACACACATAATGTTCCGTAAATTATGACATCTATTTCAAGCTCAGAACACAGCACGGAAAAGGAAGCAGGTGAGTAACGAGGAGAGCGAGAGTAAGGGGGGAGGGGAGGGGGGGGGGTGCGAGGAATTAAGTTGAAAGATGGTTTCCGAGATAAATATCCACAATGCAAAAAGAAATAAAATATACGAGATACATATCCACATTGAAAAAAAAAGTATACGAGATAAATATCCACATTGCAAAAAGAATTCTACATTGTATCCGAGATGAATACCCACATAGCAAAACATCTATACTGTATCCGAGATAGATATCCACTTTGCAAAAAAAAAAAAAAAAAAATCCACAACATTGTCTCCGCGATAAATATCCTCATACCCAAAAGTCTGCAACAATGTATACGATTTAGATATCCGTGTTGAAAAAATCCACACTGTTTACGAGAGAAATGTCCACAGAAATAAAATGCACACGTTAATATCCACAAATACGAAATAAATATTCTCATTGTTAAAATCCACATCGTTGTATACGAGACAAATATCCACATAGCCGAAAAATCCACATTTTATCCCATATAAATAACCCCATTCAAAAAACTCCGCATCGTTGTATACAAGACAAACATCCACATAGCAAAAAATCCACAATATCTTATCCGAAATAAATATCCACATTGCAAAAAAAGAAAAAAAGATCCGCAACATTGTATACAAGACAAATATCCACATAGCAAAAATAATCCACAACACACTATCCAAAATAAATATCCACATTGCAAAAAAATATCCGCATTACAACAAAAAAATCCACAACATTGCAAAGACTGTGAAATCGTTTGCCTCGCAGTGACTGAGCATATGTTCTTGAATATGCTGGTGTGGCGACCGAGGCTTAGTGTGCATAAAACATGGGAGCCTTTAACGTGCGCGCGAGTGAGACCTGGAAATCATGAAACTGTACATTTCTCTAGTTATTTTCTTTATTTTTTTCCATTTCATTTTTTGTTTTGGTTTTTGTTTTCTGTTTTCTGTTCTACGCCGGTTTTTTCGAATGGTATTTTGGAACTGTTTTGTCGATTTATTATTTTATTTCTCTATTTTTTCTGTCCCTGTTTTCTCTCTATCTAACCCCCTCCCCCCCATTTTTTTTTTTTTTTTTACTGTTCTCCCTCTTTTCCTGTCTAGTCCTTCACTTTTATCCCAATCCCTCTTTTCTCTCCTTCTCTTCGTCTCGTTTCTCCTTTACCTTCCCCCCTCCGCCTCCCTCTCCACAAGGTCATCCCTTCTTTGCCTTTACCTCCCTTATGCCTGCGTTCCTCCTCTTTACACCTCCCTCCCTCCCTCCCTCCCCTCCTTCCTTCTCTTTACCTCCCCTCTCCCTCCAACTCCTCTTTATCTCCCTCACCCCCTCCCTCTCTCACTTTACCTCTCCTCCCTCCTTCCAAATCCTTTTCTTTACCTCCCTCTCCCCCTCCTCCTCTTT
>NC_091575.1:17886249-17896249 GCF_042767895.1 Penaeus vannamei
GTTTATTCCTTTTCTTCTTCCTCCTCCTCTTCTTCCTATTCTTCATCTTCCTCTTATTCTCCCTCCTCTTCATCTGTTTTTCTTCCTCCATCTCTACTTTTCCTCTTCCAATTCATTCTGTTTAATCTTTTAGTTCTTAATGCATAAAATATATAAAGAAGAAAGGAAAAGGAAGTAAGCGAAAGAAAGAAAGAGAACAATAGATGAAGAGCGAAGGAAAGGAGAACAGAGGAGATAAAAGAAAGAGAAAGAGAATCGAATAAGAGAAAGAGAAAGAAAAAATATATATTCTCTCTTTTTCTCTCTTACTTCCTTCCCCCCTCCCCCTCTCTCTGTCTGTCTCCCTCTCTCTCTGTCTGTCTCCCTCTCTCTCTGTCTGTCTCCCTCTCTCTCTGTCTGTCTCCCTGTATCTCTCTCTTTCTCCCTGTATCTCTCTCTTTCTCCCTGTATCTCTCTCTTTCTCCCTGTATCTCTCTCTTTCTCCCTGTCTCTCTCTCTTTCTCCCTGTCTCTCTCTCTTTCTTCCTGTCTCTCTCCTTTCTTCCTGTCTCTCTCCTTTCTTCCTGTCTCTCTCCTTTCTTCCTGTCTCTCTCCTTTCTTCCTGTCTCTCTCCTTTCTTCCTGTCTCTCTCTCTCTCTTTCTCCCTGTCTCTCTCTCTCTCTCTCTCTCTCTCTCTCTCTCTCTCTCTCTCTCTCTCTCTCTCTCTCTCTCTCTCTCTCTCTCTCTCTCTCTCTCTCTCTCTCTCATTCTCATTCTCATTCTCATTCTCATTCTCATTCTCATTCTCATTCTCATTTTCTCTCTCTCTCTCTCTCTCTCTCTCTAGCAAAGGCAATCTCCCAGGCACTCAGCTGTTATTCACACGCACGCAAAAGACCTACACATTTTATGACCTTTGCGACCTCTCTGAAAAGATTATAATTTTTTGGAAGGAGACGTAAAAAATGATTACGATAATGACATCAGCAAATATTCTGAATTAAAGAAAAGAGAAAACGTCGAAAATATTTTGATTTTCTTCTCTTCTCTTTCGGGAGGTCATCGCCACCAGATAGGGCTGGATAAATACATGCGCAAATGTATACGTACATACATACATATATAGAAACACACACACATGTATGTATGTATATAAATAATCCATATCACCCTAAAAAATAAACTTTCGACATATTGCAATCCTTTTCATAATAGCCCCCCCCCCTTTCTCCAAAATAACACGCACATATTAAAACCTCGAGTTTGGCGACTCTTTCTCGCTCTGTATGAAGCCTGTATTGTGTATTACAAGCTCCATCGAAAGTCTATAACACGAATGGCCCTTTTTTTACTCGAAAAGTTCGGAACGCGTAATTATGAGTCGATCTGAAGGCAGGTTATAGATTATGTGGCAAATGTTGGGGATGAGAAAGTATGAGGTGCGTGCGGAACTGTGTGTATCTTTCTTTGTATAAATGTTCGTAGTCATGTCACACATACTTTATATTTGGTTATATGTATGTAAATATATATACGCATACACAAACACACACACACACACCTGAACACGCAAATATACACATGTACGCATACACATTATAAAATACTACTATCAGCCTTTATTTCTACCTTATGCTGAACAAAGATCTTCCTTGATTCTTTCATTTTCTTAAAGAACTTATTCCATAGATCGGAAGGGGGGAGAGAAAGAGAAAAAAATGAGAGAAAGAGATATCGAAAGATAAGAAAATGAGAAAGAGATAAGAAAAAGGCTTTCACGACCTAATCTTTGACCTTGTATGACCTCTTGGCTTACTGGATGCCCTTCCTAACCGACTCGAAGGCTTGGTCATCTGCGCTGCGAGGGGTAGGCATGTACTACGTTTTCAAGTACAACAATATGTATAATTTGATTCATGTATATCTCTGCCTACTAGCTGTGTGTACATATGTATACATGCATAAATATGTACGTATGAAGATATACATGTATGTGTGTATAATACTTTTGGGTGTAACTGTACAGCGTTACAAATATCAATATCTTTATGCAATCAACTAAACCACAAAGTCCAGGCAAACGGACAAACCAACAGACACAATTTTTTTAAGGACTATACTATCACGTTTCTTTACCCCCTCCCCCCCTCCCCGACAACCCCACCCTCTCCCTCCCAGAACCCCCACCTCTCCGCCCGACAACCACCCCCACCTCTGCGCCCGACAACCACCCCTTCTCCGCCCGACAACCCCCCTCTCCGCCCGACAACCCCCCTCTCCGCCCGACAACCCCCACCCTCTCCCCTCAGAACCCCACCCTCTCCCCCCGACAACCCCCACCCTCTCCCCTCCAGAACCCCACTCTCCCCCCGACAACCCCCACCCTCTCCGCCCGACAACCCCCACCCTCTCCCCTCCAGACAACCCCACCCCTCTCCCTCCAGACAACCCCACCCTCTCCCTCCAGACAACCCCACCCTCTCCCCCGACAACCCCCACCCTCTCCCCTCCAGAACCCCACCCTCTCCCCTCCAGACAACCCCCACCTCTCCCCCCACAACCCCACCCTCTCCGCCCGACAAACCCACCCTCTCCCTCCAGAACCCCACCCTCTCCGCCCGACAACCCCACCCTCCCTCAGATAACCCAACCCTCTCCCCCCGACAACCCCCACCCTCTCCCCCAGAACCCCACCCTCTCCGCCCGACAACCCCACCCTCTCCCCTCAGACAACCCCACCCTCTCCCCCCGACAACCCCACCCTCTCCCCCCGACAACCCCCCCTCTCCTCTAGACAACCCCCCACCCTCTCCCCTCCAGAACCCCCACCCTTGACGACAAAGTTTTGTCTCGGGTCCTCGGCTGTGGATCTCTCTCGCGTGTCTCGTCGGATCCTGTTTAGCGAGATCTGAGACGGTCTGGCGAGCTGGCTTTCATCTCTGTGTCTCTGCGGAAAGGAGGAAGGGGGAGGGAGGGAAGGAGGGAGGGAAGGAAAGGGAGAGGGAAAGAGGGAAGAAGGGAAGGAGGGAGGGAAGGAGAAGGGGGAAGGAAGGAAGGAAGGAAGGAAGGAAGGAAGGAAGGAAAGAAGAGAGGGAGGGAGAGAGAGAGAGAGAGAGAGAGAGAGAGAGAGAGAGAGAGAGGAGAGGGAGAGGGAGAGGGAGAGGGAGAGGGAGAGAGAGAGAGAGAGAGAGAGAGAGAGAGAGAGAGAGAGAGAGAGAGAGAGAGAGAGAGAGAGAGAGAGAGAGGGGGGGGGGTAAAAAATGAGAGAAAGAGATAGCGTAATAGATAGCGAAAGATCAGAAGGAGAGAAAGAGAAAGCGAAAGAGAACGAAATATACATATAGAGAGAGGAAACACCGAAAACCAGGAACAAGGCCTTCGGCACTGTGCTGCCCAAGAGGAATCTATCAAGATTGCTTATTTTCAGACGCGATCGACCTTATCACCCGAGCGACTCAACCCAGGTGGGAAAAGAAGCCACATCTCATTCGCTTCTTGTTTGCGCGAAAGACAAGACGATTTCAAAGTCTTGGATTCTCCGTATGCACTTGTTGAGGATAGAAAAATTATTTTTTAAAACAGTCGTATCCTTCTCTCCGTGTTCCTGGTTTGGGGCGGGAGATGCTGTCATCCTATCCATTCCATATACTTTTATCTTGTTTTATTTTCTATTTATTTTGTTATTCTTATTCTTATCTGTTTATTTCTTATAACATCAGTTTCTTCATTTTATTCAGTTTCTTCTTTTTTCGTTTTCTTTTGTATCTCTTTCCTTTGTTTTTCTTCCTTTTTTCCTTTCCTCTTCTCTCCCCCTCTCCCTACCTTCTTCCCTTTCTGCTCTTCCCTTCTCAACTCCGCTCCCCTGTCTTCTATCTTTCCTCCCCTCGCTTCTCCTCCCTTAACTCCCCTCCTTTTCTCCTTTTCCTCCCAACCTTCTCCTCCCTCCCCATCTCCTGCTCTGTCGGTCCCCACCTACAGTTGCTTCCCTCCCATTTTCTCTCCCCCATTCCCTTCCCTTCCTGTCCCCCTCTCCCCTCCTTTCCTCTGTCCCTCTCCCCTCCATTTACTCTCCCTCTCCCCTCCATTTCCATTCCCTCTCTCCCTCCTTTCCTCTCCCCCTCTCCGTTCCCTTCCTTTCCCTCTCTCCCTCTCCGTTCCCTTCCTTTCCCTCTCTCCCTCTCCCCTCTCCCCTCTTTCCGTCTCCCTCTCCCCTCTTTCCCTCTCCCCATCTCCCCTCCCCCTCTCCGTTCCATTCCTTTCCCCCCCTCCCCTCCTTTCCTCTCTCCCTCTCCCCTCTATTTCCTCCCCCCCTTTCCCCCTCTTCCCTCTCCCCCTCTCCCCTCCTTCCCTCTCATTCCACCTCGAAATTCCTCAACTGCAATGTTTTAGTCCCAAGCTCAAACTTGCATGCATAAGAGGGCTTCGGCGGCGTCGGAGACAATGAACGAGCGAACAACCAATTTGTCACTTTCGTACACAATTAGCGAATTACGGTTTGGAGCAATTTACGGGAAAATAAGGTGTACGTGTCTTGGAGGCGGAAGAAAGTAGGGGGGGGGGGGGAGGTTGGGGAGGGGATGGGGGAGAGTAGGGGAGAGGGGTTGAAGGAGGGAAAAGGGGTTGGAGGGGGGAGAGTGGTTGGGGAGAAAGTTGGGAAAAAAAAGTTGCAAGGGGGTCGGGGGGAGTCTGGTGAGAGAGTTTTGGGGAAAGTGAGGGTGAGAGTCGTTTGGGAAGGTGTTGGGGATAGCTTGGGGAGGGGTTTTGGGAAGTGGGGGGGGAGGAGGCTAGGGAGGGGTTAAGGGAGGGTGAGGGAGTAGGGGGAAAAAGCAGGGGAGGGGAAGGTTGAGGGAGGTTTAGGCAGGCGATAGGGGTAAGATAGAAGTAATGGAGGGAAAGAAAAGAAAGAGGGATGGGGAAAAGGAAGAGGAGGAGGAAAAAGGGGGGGGGAGAAAGGAAATGGGAAGGTATAAGAGAGGGAGAGAGCAGAAAAAAATGGAAGGAGAAACAGGAATAAGAGTAAAGGAAGAGAGCAGAAAAAAATGGAAGGAGAAACAGGAATAAGAGTAGAGGGAGAGCGTAGAAAAAAGAGGAGTAAGAGCAAAGATAAGACGAGAGGGAGAGAGAGCAGAAGAAAAGGAGAATCAGGAATGAAAAGAAGGGAAGAGGAGAGAAAAAGGAGGAGTAGGAACAGGGGGAAGGCAAGTGTCTAAACCAGATTTTAACAGTGAAATGACTTTACCCCTTTCATCCGGATGGTAACACGGGAGCGGCCACGTGTTCGTTCCTCCACACAATGATTCGTTTATGCTCTCACCTGTCCGGGCAGTTTAATTGGAAAGTCGAGAAGACAGTTTGTGAATCAAATTTGATTTCATCCTCGGTTATTTTGATCCCGATGCTTGTGTCTTGTGAACATGCTTACACTATGCATGTGTATTGATAATTCAATAAAGTATATAATTATCTTATGTTTGGCAAAAAAACTCCTGTGAAGCCTAAGTATTTAATTTCTTTACAGACAAATATTATTGAAAGAAGAATTAAAAGATCCAAAAATATTCCTCAAACATATAAAGGTCGACACACAAAGCCTTCAACGTGTATCGTGATAACTAATGCCTATCTCTCTATCTATCAACGTCTCGTCACTAACACTAACGAGGTAAAAAATCCCCTCAAAATCAATCTTTTGTATACGCTGTTAAAAGAGAGAGAGAGAGAGAGAGAGAGAGAGAGAGAGAGAGAGAGAGAGAGAGAGAGAGAGAGAGAGAGAGAGAGAGAGAGAGAGAGAGAGTGAGTGAGTGAGAGAGAGAGAGAGAGAGAGAGAGAGAGAGAGAGAGAGAGAGAGAGAGAGAGAGAGAGAGAAATATAAAAGAAAAACGAAAAAAAGAGAAAGAAAAAAGAAAAAAAAAACAGAAAAAGGGTAAAAAAAAAGAAAATTGCATCACGGCTTCAGCACCTGCCTGTCATGATGACGCGTTTCATCATCAGCTTCAAAGAAAGCGCCTCGCCCCCCTCTGCCTTCCCCTTCCCCCTCCCCCTCCCCCACCCCCACTTCCCACGCCCGTTTCTCCATCCTTTATGAAAAGGCTGCTCGCGCCCCTCCTTAACTTGAAGGGGGCGGGGGGTGGAGGAGGGGAGGGGATTATCTCCTCTTTCTCTCTCTCTCTCTCCCCCCTTACACCCTCCGCTCCCTACCCATCCTTCTCTCTCAAACCCTCTACCTCCTCTACCTTCTCTCATACCTCCTCCTGTTCCCACACCTCCACCTCCCCTACTCCCCCATACCTCCACCTCCCCTACCCCCCATACCTCCACCTCCCCTAACCCCCATACTTCCACCTCCCCTACCCCCATACCTCCACCTCCCCTACCCCCATACCTCCACCTCCCCTACCCCCATCTCCCCCATACCTCCACCTCCCCTACCCCCATCTCCCCCATACCTTTCCCTTCTCCCCCCATACCTCCACCTCCCCTACCCCCCATACCTCCACCTCCCCCTACCCCCATCTCCCCCATACCTCCACCTCCCCTACCCCCCATCTCCCCCATACCTTTCCCTTCTCCCCCCATACCTCCACACCCCCATAGCTCTCCCATCTCCCCATACCTCCACCTCCCCTACCACCCCATCTCCTCCATACCTTCACCTCCCCTACCACCCTATCTCCCGCATACCTCCACCTCCCCTACACCCCATCTCCTCCATACCTCCACCCCCTTCCCCTCCTTCTCCCCCCTACCCCCACCTCCCCCATCACCCCCATACCTTCACCTCCCCTACCACCCTATCTCCCGCATACCTCCACCCCCATAGCTCTCCCATCTCCCCCATACCTCCACCTCCCCTACCACCCCATCTCCTCCATACCTTCACCTCCCCTACCACCCTATCTCCCGCATACCTCCACCTCCCCTACACCCCATCTCCTCCATACCTCCACCCCCTTCCCCTCCTTCTCCCCCATACCTCCACCTCCCCTACCCCCCATTTTCCCCATACCTCCCCTCCCCCGTTTATCTAAGCTGATACCCCGGCTCAGCTTACCCGCTTCGGCATTCATGGCTTCGTCATGCTTTCGACGGGAGATAAAGCCACTGCAGGGATAGGGTGCCAAGGGAAGAGGGAAGGAGGGAAGGAGGGGAGGGGGAGAGGGAGGAGGGAGGAGGAGGGGGAGAGGGAGGAGGGAGGAGGAGGGGGAGAGGGAGGGGGAGAGGGAGGAGGAAGAGGAGGGGAATGAGGAGGTGGGAGGAGGAAGAGGAGGGGAATGAGGAGGTGGGAGGAGGGAGGAGGAGGGAGTATGGAGGAGGGGGGAAGAGGAGGGAGGAGGTGGAAGGAGGGAGGAGGAGGAGCAGGAAAATTTGGAAGACACAGAAAAGGACATAGGGAAGGACACAGAAATGAGTAAGGTGGAAGACGGATAAGAAAGGAAGAGGTAGAGGAACGGAAACACACACAGATAATCGAAAGAAAATTATTTAGAAGCGAGAAAGCCAAACAAAATCAATAATAAAAAGCTAGAACAAATGAAATCAGAAGAGAGAAAAGGACCAAGAAAGAGGAATAAGAAAACAAGAGAATAAACATTAAAAACTAAAAAACAAAACAAAACAGGACCAAGAAAGAGGAATAAGAAGAAAACAAGAGAATAAACATTAAAACCTAAAACCTAAAAAAAAAAAAAGAAAAAAAAACAGGACCAGAAAGAGGAATAAGAAGAAAACAAGAGAATAAACAAAAGAAAAAAAAGCAAAGCACCCAGATGATGATGAGGGAGGAGCCGGTAGCAAGATAGGGAACATGTTTACACTAGGCATCAAGCGTCTGCCGTGATGGGATAGAAGGCTCACGAACGCAGGATCCCGCGCTTACAAGAACGCTGCGGATACCCCCCCTCCCTCCCCGTCCCCCTTATCAACTCCTATGTTTATCGACTTTACTTCTAAAACCGCCGATTTTTTAAAAATTCTTTATCCGTTCTTATTTACTTATTACTATTTACAAAGAAATCTGGGCTTTTCGTGTGAATTAATAATTGTGGGGAATAGACGTTAAATAGATAGACATATAATTTGATAAATAGATAAAAAGATGGACAAATAAACAGGCAGACATATACAAACACACACACACACACACAAACATAAAAAGAGCCCCCTCCCCCATACACACGAGAGAGAGAGAGAGAGAGAGAGAGAGAGAGAGAGAGAGAGAGAGAGAGAGAGAGAGAGAGAGAGAGAGAGAGAGAGAGAGAGAGAGAGAGAGAGAGAGAGAGAGAGAGAGAGAGAGAGAGAGAGAGAGAGAGAGAGAGAGAGAGAGAGAAGAGATGGAGAAATAGAAGGGAGAGATAGAGGGAGAAATAGAAGGAAGAGATAGAGGGAGACATAGAGGGAGATATATATATAAATAGATAGATAAATAGACAGATATATAGATATATAGATAGATAAATAGACAGATATATAGATATATAGATAGATAGATAGATAGATAGATAGATAGATAGATAGATAGATAGACAGATAGATAGAAAGATAGATAGAGAGAGAGAGGGATAGAGAAAGATAAAGAGATAGAGAGGTAGAGGTAGACAGACAGATAGATATTAGTTGACAGCGAACTGACCGAAGGAGGGCGCGAGGGCCAGGTCGGAACGGCGAGTGCAGAGGCCTTGGCATTCAAAGGTTGTAGCAGAGTTGCATGATTGAATACCACCCCCTCCCCCTCCCCTACCCCTCCCCAATCCTTCCCTCCCTCCGTCACCCTTTCGAATGTTCTTCAGTTGCCTTCTTCTCCTATTTACTATCCCCTATCTGATTTTTTCTGATTCCTTCTTTTTTTTTCTTTTTAGTTCCTTCTTCTTTCTCTCCCTCTCTTTATTTTGATTTTCCCTTCTCCCTCTGTTTATTTCTATCTATTTTTATTTTTTTCCTTGTGTTTCTATTTTTCACTCTCTTTCTCTCTCGTTTCCCTGCTTTACTTACCCTCACTTCTCCTTCCATTTATCAACTTTTTTTCCGCTTATCTGCTTCTGTTTCTTCATCTCCTCTCTACTTCCTCCCCCCGACACACACTGCTACCTCCCCCTTAACCTTCAACCTCTACCCCCTCCCCCTCCTTCACCCCCTCTTATCCCCCTTCTTCGCCCCTTCCCCTCCTCCCTCCTTCATCCCCTCCCCTCCTCCACACACCCCTCCCCACCTTAACCTTTTTATCGACATACTATCAAACACTGACCTTTTCATCGCTAAAAAATAGAGAGAGAAAAAATAAAGAGAAAGAGAGAATAAAAGAAAAAGAAAGAGAGAGAGAAAAAAAGAGAAAAAGAGAAAAAGAGAAATCGCGATGAATTTGCAAAATGTCAGCCAGACCTTTGAAGCATAACTATTATATTTTTTTTTCTCTTTTATCGTTTTCAATTTCACGAAAACGGTTAGATGTAGAAGAAATAAAGCAAGAGCAGATGATGTGGAAGAAGAGTAAAAAATAAAACGGGTAGAAGGGGACTGTGAATAAAAAAAGAATAACAATGAAGAAAGAAAGATTAGGACGTAGAAGAATAAGAAAAATATAAAAATAAAAAAGGAAATGATAGAAATGAAGAAGATGGCAAAGAATGAGAAAAGGAAAAAAAGAAAGAGATGATAAAGAAGGGGAAAAGTGCAAGAGGTATGAAGAAGAGATAAGCAAAAATGAAAAGGAGAGAGAGAGAGAGAGAGAGAGAGAGAGAGAGAGAGAGAGAGAGAGAGAGAGAGAGAGAGAGAGAGATAGAGAGATTTATACATATAGACAAATATACAGACAGACAGATAGGTAGATAGATAAACAGATGGAGAGACAGAGACAGACAGACAGATAAAACGAGACAGACAGACAGATAAAACGAGACAGACAGACAGATAAAACGAGACAGACAGACAGATATATAGATGGATAGATCGATAAAGCGAGAGAGCGAGATTCCGTCCCTGCAAGCGACCACCCTCAAGAAATCAATACAGAATCGAGTTACCTGACT
>NC_091575.1:17911249-17923749 GCF_042767895.1 Penaeus vannamei
CCCCCCTCTTCACTCTCAAAATTTCTATCAAATTCTATTCTCCTTTTCCTCCAGCAGGTTGCGCGGAACCGGTGCGTGCGTGCGTGCGTGATCGAAGCAGTCCCACAAGCAAAGGAAAAATTGAAAACCCGAACAACAGCTGCAGACAAACATGCTTGTTAAAATTCGCTCGCTGGAATGCTTTAGTTAGTCTCGCTCCGGTCTAATCTCTGAGGAAAAGAACGGTAGGGGAGGGGAGGAGGGGAGGAGGGGAGGAGGGGAGGGGTAGTGGTGGTAGGGGGTGAAGAAGGAAGAGGAGGGTAGGAGTAGGAGGAGGAGAGAAAGGGAGTAGGAGAGGGAGTGAGAAGGGAGGTGAAGGGAGAACATGAGAGGAGGTGAAAAAGGAGGAGGAAGGGGAGTGGAGAGGGGCGGGGATGGAGCGAGGGGGAGTGGGGAGGGGGTAGGATGGAGGGGAGGGGACTGTGAGGTTGAGAGAGGGAGGTAGGAGGGGAGGTGGGGAAGGATGAGGGAGGGAGGAGAGGGAGAGGAGGTGGTGGTGGTAAGAAGGTAGGGAGTGAAAAGGGAGGGGAGGGAAGGGAGTGTGGAGAGGAGAGGAGTGGGGAGTAGAGAAAGGGGAATGGAGTAAGGGAGTTGGTAGGGAAGGGAGGTGGGGAGGAGAGAGAGGGAGGGGAATTAGTACGGGAGATGGGGAGGAGAGAGGGAGGTGAATGTGGAGGGAGAGGGGGTAGGTAGGAAAAGGAAGATGTAGGTATAGAGAAGAATCGAGGACGGGAGGATAAAGGGTAAAGGAAGAAGAAGATGGGGAAGGGAATAGGGAGAGGAAGAAGGGAGAAGAGGAGAGGGCCCGAAGGGAAAGGTATCTACACACTCAAGCTGTTTTGCCGACTGGACGCCATCTTGGAAACCTGAAGCGGAAGCGCCGGGCAACACAACGTAACAGGTTGTCTCCCAAAGGAATATACCAACAAAAGAAAAAGAGAGAGAGAGAGAGACAGAGAGAGAGAGAGAGAGAGAGAGAGAGAGAGAGAGAGAGAGAGAGAGAGAGAGAGAGAGAGAGAGAGAGAGAGAGAGAGAGAGAGAGAGAAAAAGAAAAAAAAAGATAAAAAAAAAAAAAAAATTTCCTTTCAGCACTTCAGGGTAAACAAGAAAAAACAAAACCAACAATGGGGATGTAAAAGGGAAAACACAAACTGCAAATGAGGCTTTTTTTTCCCCCCACGACCCCGTGAATAGGTTCGACGAGCGTTTTCCTGGCGCGGGCGAGAGGAGCGCTGACAAAAGACGATCGCCGGGTTTCTTGTCTTGGGAGCGACGTTTGATACATTTTTTTTTTTTTTTCTTCTTTTTGGGGGGGAGGGGGTTCTTTGTCGCCTGGAGATGTGTAAAGTTCAAGGGTTAAAAGGAATGAAATGGCTACGTCTATCTGTTTGTTTGTTTTCTCTTTCTCTCTGTCTCTATATCTCGCTGTCTCTCTGTATCTCTCTCTTTATCTCTCCCTACATCTCTCTCTCTCTCTCTCTCTCTCCATTTCCCTTTCCCTCTCTTTCCCTCTCACCCGCTATATCTCTGACGCTAATTCCTGCTCTCTCTCTCCCCTACTCTTTTTCACTCTGCCCTTCGTTTTTCTTTCTTCCTTTCTTTCGTACACCCTCTCACAGTCTCGTTCTTTCTCCTCTTCCTCTTTCTCTCTCTCCCTTCTTTCGCGTAACCATTATATCAGCAACAAAAATGGATTTATTGTCAGCGATTTGACTCTGTTCATCAACTCAGGACACGCCCCTCGCCGACCCACTCGTTGGGGAACGTCGCTTAAAACTTTGAAAAATTCACGAATCTAAGTGTTAACTCAGTCACATATCAGCTGCTCATCGGTGTGTGAAAGGAACGATTTTCGGTTGCTTTGTACACACGCACACACACACACAGACGCACAAGCATACACATGCACTCGCACGCGCACGCACACGCACACGCACACGCACACGCACACGCACACACACACGCACACGCACACACACACGCACACGCAAACGCACACACACACACACATATGAAAGCGAGCGAGCTAAATGTAGTGATGAATAGGTGCACGTAATACAATATATGTGAATCATCTAAGCACATACTGTTGTGAAATGATTGTAGACTCCTTCGTCTAAAATAACCTAGAAAAAATACAAAATACGAATATAGAAAACAAGCATTTTTATTGTTTTATCTAAGCGGAAAAGTAACAAATTGAAGTGTAACACAATATAGAAATGGCTGGCTTTATGCACCATTGAGCAACATCCAGGAAACAAAAACGCTGACGCAAACAAGACATCGGGAAAAAACAAACAAACAAATAAACAAACAAACACATCTGGTCCACAAAGCAATCAAACAAACCAAAACCTACGCGCAAATACACAAATATATATCTATCTTTCTCTATCTCACGCACGCACTCACACACGCATGCACTCATTCACTCTCTCTATCTATACATATTACAAAACACACATACGCTCGCGCGCACACACTCATACAAGCACTCACACACGCACGCGCGCGCGCGCACGCGCACACACACACACAAGCACAAACACACGTACACGCACACTCACGCACCCCCCACCCCTACACACACACAGACGCACACACAGACACAGACACAGACACAGACACAGACACAGACACAGACACAGACACACTTACAGATATATAGATAGATGGATAGATATATGTATATATAAAATATACATGGGATAGATTTATAAATGATAAAAAACAAAAAGATCGATAAAGATTTTGATGAATAGAAAGACAGGAGAGAAAAATATCAAAAGATTATTGAACATGAGAAAAAAGTAGAAAGAAAAGAAGAATCAAAACAAGGAGAAAAGGAAGAAGAAAAAGAAGAAGAAAAAGAAAGAAAAAAAGAAGAAAGAAAACAAATAAAGAGAACATGAATTAATATAAGAAAAAAGAGTAAATAGACACAATACAGAGGGCTGCGAGGCCGAAGCCTCAGCTGACCCGAAATCGTCTCGAGAGAATTCAGGTCCGGTTTAGCATTTTCCTCTCGACTGGTCAGGCCGGGAACCAGTTGCGGGGAAAAAATCTGACTGGACGAAATCGGGGGGGGGGGGGGTTCTTGTTGTTTATTTATTTGTTTATGTATTCATCAATTTTTTTTATTTTTCATTTTCTTTTGTCTTCGTGCTTAGTTGATTGGGAATAATTACGGTTATGATGATTATGATGGTGATGACTGTGATGGACGATAATAGTGATGATAAGGAGGGTCATCTTTATCTCTATTTATCTATCTATCTACACACACACACACACACACACAGACACACACAAGCACACATACATATAGCTAGCTAACTAGCTGCAGTAGATATATACAAATAGACAGAGAAAAAAAACATAAGACAAAAGGGAAAACATAAAAATACAGCGAAGAAAAAAGAAGAAAACTAGCAAATAGATAGAGAGAGAAAAAATACATAAGAAACGAAAGAGAAAAGACAGAAATACAACGAAGAAGAAAACAACAAATAGATAAAGAAAGAAAAAACGCATAAGAAACGAAAGAGAAAAGACAGAAATACAACGAAGAAGAAAACAACAAATAGATAAAGAAAGAAAAAACGCATAAGAAACGAAAGAGAAAAAACAGAAATACAGCGACGAAGAAGAAAATGACAAATAGATACAGAGAGAAAAGACACACACAAGAAACGAGAGAGAAAAGACAGAAATACATCGAAGAACAAGAACAAAAACAAGAAGAAGAAAAAAAAGAGCGAGAGAAACGAGAAGCCAAACGCCACAGCTTCCGAGAGCGAAAAAACGGAAGCGCATCGGGAGGCGCACGGGAACCCCGCGAGCGCCCGAGGCAATCCCATCAAAACCTTTTCTGGCGCGAGGGAAGGGAGGTCTGTCACAACACCTTCCGAGGAGCCCAAACAACCCTTCGTTAACCCTTTCCCTGATCTTCATTACCGGGACGAACCTTGGGGTGAGAGGGAGACCAGGGGGGTATGGGGGGTGTGTGTATAGTGGGACGGGGGGGGGTGAGAGTGGGAATGGACAGGGGGGGAGTATGGGAGGAGTATGGGTGAGAGTGGGACCCGGGTAAGGGAGGAGGGAGGGTGTGAAAGTGAGACGGTAGGGAAGTGAGGTAGGGGGGATGAGAGTGGGATGGAGGGGGAAGTTTGGGGGGTGAGGATTGGAATGGGGGGGTGAGAGTGGAACGGGTGAGAGGGGTATAGAGGGTAAGAGTGGGACGGGGGGGGGGAATTTATGAGGGCTAAGAGGGAGTGGGAAGGGGATGGAAAAGGAAGAAATAGGGGGAAATAACAGACAGAGAGAGAGAGAGAAATAAGCAAGAGGGTGAGATAAAAGTAAACAGCAGAATGAGAAGAAAGATAAATAGCGGAATGGGTAACGAAATGAGAATGAAAAAGAAAAAATCACATAAAGATGAGAAAAAAAACAAAAACAAAAACAAAAAAGGTACATGTAATGCTAGAACATAAATAAGTAAATAAAACTAGGAAACATCAAAGAGAATCTCTGAATTACCTCAGAATCAAGCAGCTTTTGAGGAAAATGAGATTAATGGGTTGTTTGAAAATTGCAAGAAATGAAAAGATGTAACGATGACACCCTCCTCCTCCTCTGCATCTCCCTGCCTCTTCCCCTCTTCGCTTTTTCCCTCTCCTCCTCTTCCTTCCTTCTCCCTCTCTCTCTTTCCCTTTCCCTTTCCCTATCCCTATCTCTCTCTCTCTCTCTCTCCACTCCTCCCCTCCTCCCTTCCTTATTTCCTTCCTCCCTTCCTCCCATTCCCCCTACCTTTCCATTTACCTCTCCCTCCTTCCCTCCCTCTACCTCTCCCTCCTTCTCTCTTCCAGGACCCCCCTCCCCCCTCCCCACCCCTCCCCGTTCATAAGCTATTCACCTCAACATTACTTGGCTTCGGACGCCTCGTCAGCTCCGTATGCTCTATGCAAAGAAGAGGACGTTGAGGGGAATCGGAATAAATATGGAGACAAGGGAAAAATAAAGAGCAATAGGGAGAAGAGATGTCAAGGGGTAAAAAAGGGTAAATGTAAAAAAAGAAAAGAAATAAAAGAGGGGAAGGATGAAAATGAAAAGGGGAAAGGGGCGAATGAACAATTTTGCCTGTTGGAGATATTAGCTTTTTATGGTATTGCTTTTAATATGTTTTTTTTATGCTGCTAATTTCTAATGTTATTTTTTCTACTGATGTTTTTCTTTCTTTACCACTATAGTTTTTGTAATCGCTATTAATATATTCTGTTGCTGTAATCATTACATCAGCGTTGTGTTTCCTCCCGCAGAGGGCAATGTACTCCTGATACAAGGTTAAGATCAGTAGTTCACAAGTCGACAGCATATACCTAGTTTAGGTTTAGAGTTACTCTTCAATGTGTAGATATTACGCATTAAGGTGTAGTCTACACCCCTGTTAAGAATTTCTTCATTCAACAGGATTTCCAATTTCTCCTTCCGAAAGAAATTGATTTCTCTTTTCGTTCAAAAATGCACATTCCCAGGGAGACTTACTCACCACACTTGAAGAACAAACACAGCACGCACTTTCTAAGTCCCTTCCTTCTTCCTCCCCCCTCCCGCTATCACACATCCCAACCCCGCGATTCTCAGCGCTGGACCCACGACCACAATCTACAGGAGACACTCCCTGCTGGCGACGAAGGGAACAACGTCTCGCAAGGAAGAACGACCCTCACGCGAAGAAGTATTCCGTACAGGGTTTGGTCGTAAAGAAACAAACCATCTCTTGCGGTGTTGCTCTTGCCCGGGGCCAGCTGTACAACATTTATACGTGTAGGGACTTGGCGAAGAGATCCCATAGGGGGGAGGGGGGAGGTAAAGCTAGGGGTGGGGAAGAAGGGGTAGGGAAGAAGGGGAGGAGGAGGAGGGGTGGGGAAGAAGGGGAGGAGAAGGAGGAAGAGGAAGAGGAAGAGGTAGAGGAAGAGGAAGAGGAAGAAGACGAAGAAGAAGAAGAAAAAAAAGAAAAAAAGAAGAAAAAGAAAAAAGAAGAAGAAAAAGAAAAAGAAAAGAAAAGGAAAAAGAAAGAAGAAAAGGAAAATGAAAAATGAAAAGGAAAGAAAGAAAAAGAAGAAAAGAAGAAGAAGAAGAAGAAAGAAGAAGAAGAAGAAAAGACGTAGATATGGGAGGAGAAAAAGGGGAAGGTGAGCTGAAAAAGAATAGGGAAAGGGTGGAAGGAAAAGAAAAAGGAGAAAAAAAGGATAAAAAGAAAAAGAAAGAAGAGAGAGAGAGAGAGAGAGAGAGAGAGAGAGAGAGAGGGAGAGAGAGAGAGAGCGAGAGCGAGAGCGAGAGAGCGAGAGAGCGAGAGAGCGAGAGAGAGAGAGAGACAGAGAGAGAGACAGAGAGAGAGAGAGAGAGAGAGAGAGAGAGACAGAGAGAGAGAGAGAGAGAGAAGGGAGAGTAAAGTCGTGAAAAAGAATGAGCGAATTATTGTAAAAATAGCTTGAAAAAGAAGGTTAATCTTGGTTTATGAGAATAAACGACGTAAGCTAAGTGAAAGAGAGGACAAGGAATGGCTTTGGGAAAGTGGTAAATAGACTAGAGAGGAAGGGAAAAAGAGTAAAAAGAGTAGGAGAGAAACCAGACAGACAGAGAGACAGACAGAGAGACAGACAGACAGACAGACAGACAGACAGACAGACAGACAGACAGACAGACAGACAGACAGACAGACAGACAGACAGACAGACAGACACACACACACACACACGCGCACACACACACACACACACACACACACACACACACACACACACACACACACACACACACACACACAGAGAGAGAGAGAGAGAGAGAGAGAGAGACAGAGAGAGAGAGAGAGAGAGAGAGAGAGAGAGAGAGAGAGAGAGAGAGAGGGCAGACAGTCAAACATGATAGACAGAGAGAGAGAGATAGATAGATAGATAGAGAGATAAAGAGAAAGGGCAGACAATCAAACAAAATAGACAAAGAGAAAAAGAGAGAAAAAATGACATTAATCTTGACAAAACAGCATAAACATTAAAAATCAACTATGAATAAACTTAACTTCCGAAGGCCTTTTGACATCCGCGATAGATCATAACCTCACCTGTTGGGAAAGAAAAATAATCATTAGTCTCAAAAGAACAAGGGAAGAGGAGTAGCACATGGAGAAGGAAAATGAGAGAGAGAGGGGGAGAGAGAGAGAGAGAGAGAGAGAGAGAGAGAGAGAGAGAGAGAGAGAGAGAGAGAGAGAGAGAGAGAGAGAGAGAGAGAGAGAGAGAGAGAGAGAGAGAGAAGAGGAAGGAAGAGAAAGGAGAAAAAGTAGAGAGGAAGAGGGATATAAGTAGATAGAGAAAGAGAGCGTGGAGGAGGAGGGAGAGATAAAGGAAAGGAGGAAGATAGATAGATAGATAGATAGAGAGAGAGAGAGAGAGAGAGAGAGAAGGGGGAGAAGGAAACGGAGAAGATAGATGGAAAGAGGGTGAAGGAGAGGAGATCAGAAGAGAGGAGGGATGTGTCGAGAAGAAGGGAAAGTAGGAGGGAAAGCGACGTGGAGAAAAAAAGGAGAGGGGAGACGAGAAAGAGTGAAAAGAAGACTGAAAGACTGAGAAAAAATATGATAGAGAAAATACAAGTAGACAGACAGAAAAATAGATAAATAGTGGAACATTTACAGAGTGATGGGTGGGCACAGGATATATACCCATTTATGTAACAATACCTACATCTTCTCGACCGATCTGCCTATCTATCTACTTGTCTATCTATGTACTTTTATCTATCTATTCATCAGTCTTCCAACTTAATTCTCTCTATATTTATATATCTACATAACAAGAATATGCCGGTATATTTCAGTATATATATATATATATATATATATATATATATATATATATATATATATATATATATATATATATATATATATATATGTGTGTGTGTGTGTGTGTGTGTGTGTGTGTGTGTGTGTGTGTGTGTGTGTGTGTGTGTGTGTGTGTGTGTGTAAGTATGCATAAACACACACACACACACACACACACACACACACACACACACACACACACACACACACACACACACACACACACACACACACATATATATATATATATATATATATATATATATATATATATATATATATATATATATAACATACAATATCTATCTATCTATATGTATACGTATGTCTGTATGTGCGTGTACATGACCGCATTTATGGGTGCGTCACGCCCCTTGTGAAGGTTAATCGAATTGCTTTCTCATCAGCGGCGACCAATAACACCCCGTCGGCCCCTCCCGTACTTCCTCGGGTCATGGGCTCTACGTCATCTTCGAGCTGATGGGGAGCGAAAGACGGAGAGGGAGGAGGGAGGGAGAGGGAGAGGGAGAGGGAGAGGGAGAGGGAGAGGGAGAGGGAGAGGGAAAGAGGGAGGGGGAGAGGGAGAGGGAGAGGGAGAGGGGGAGGGAGAGGGAGGGAGGGGGAGAGAGGGGAAAGGGGAGAGGGAGAGGGGGAGGGAGGGAGGGAGAGGGAAAGGGAGAGAGGGAGAGGGGGAGGGGGAGGGAGAGGGAGAGGGAGAGGGAGAGGGAGAGGGAGAGGGAGAGGGAGAGGGAGAGGGAGAGGGAGAGAGAGAAGGAAAAAGAGAAAGATTGATAGCTAGCTAGCTAGAGAGAGAGAGAGAGAGAGAAGGGGGAAGGAGAGAAAGAGGAAGATGGAGAGAAAGAGAAAAATAGAAAGAAAGAGATCAACTATTTATAAATTTACGAAACATTCTTCCTCCTCCTCTCTTTCCCCTTCCCTCGATAATCCCTTTTTCCGTGCCATCTTTCTTCCCCCTCGTCTCCACCTCGTTCATCTCCAACTTTATATTCCTTCGTTCTCCTCCCTTCTTCCATTCCTCCTTTATTCACTTAACTCTCCTCTCCGCCCTTCCTTCCCCTTGAGTTTCAGCTTCCTGCGGCATCGTGTCGTTAAGCAAACGTCTTTCTATCGTTCTTTCTTATTCTGTTTATGTATGTCTCTGTCTCTTGATCTCCCTGTCTCTCTTTCTGTATTTGTCTTGCGCTCTCTTTCTTCCTGTTTCTGTCCTTTGCTCTCTTTTGCTCTAGCTCTTGCTCTCTCTCTCTCTCTCTCTCTCTCTCTCTCTCTCTCTCTCTCTCTCTCTCTCTCTCTCTCTCTCTCTCTCTAAGTTCCCCTAGGTGAATCTACCATAAGGACGACCACTTAGACTCTCCATCTGGAATAGCCAGTCAGGGGAGACGGACTACGCATACGCCACGCCCTTTGACCCCTGACCTTGCTTCCAGCCCCTGCTACCTACATCAGACTGCAACCAGTCTTTAAAAGCTTCCAACCAGGTACCCCTCCCCCCCCTACCTACAGAACTACCACCCAACGACCACTTAACTATCACCCAACGACCACCCAACGACCACTCAGCTACCATCCAACGACCACTCAACTACCATCCAACGACTACTCAGCTACCATCCAACGACCACCCACCTACCATCATCCAACGACCACCCACCTACCATCATCAAACGACCACCCGACGACCAGACCATCGACTCAATAAACCCAACCAGCAGATCTTTGTATTCTTAACCACCTTTGCCAAGAAATACTTCTTATAATCAAGGAGAGAAAACCCTCCTGACGATCTCCCTCCTCCCCTCCCCTCCCCTCCCCTCCCCTCCCCTCCCCTCCCCATCCCCTCCCTTCCTCTGTCCTCCCCTCCCCCCTCTCCTTCCCTCCCTCCCCCCCTCCCCCTTCTCCCCAGATGAAGATGCATGCTTGGCCGAGGGTGCATAGACGTCCTCACGACAAAGTAGATGTCTCAAGGAATAAAGGAGGGAAGGGAAGAGGTAAGGAATGGAGGAAGGAGAGAGGGAAGGGAAGAAGTAAGGAAAGGAGGAAGGAGAGAAGGAAGAGAAGATGTAAGAGGTAAGGAGAGGAGGAAGGAGAGAGGGAAGGGAAGAGATAAGAAATGGGGGAAGGAGAGAGGGTAGGGAAGAATTAAAGAAAGGAGGAAGGAGAGAGGGAAGGGAAGAAGCAAAGAAAGGAGGAAGGAGAGAAGGAAGTGAAGAGGTAAGAGGTGAGGAGAGGAGGAATGAGAGAGGGAAGGGAAGGGGTAAGGAATGGAGGAATGAGATAGGGTAGAAAATAAGGCAAGAGGGAAGGAAGGGAGTAAAAAAAGAATAGCGGGAAGGAAGAAGTAAAGAGAGAAGAAGAAAGACGAAAGAAAATAAAAAGAATAAAAAGCAAGACTGCCCAAGGAAGGAAAAAAAAGGACAAGACAAAAAACAAGGAAAAAGAAAAAAAGTAGAAAAGAGAAAAAAAAAAAAAAGAAATAAAGACAACCAAGAATAACTAACCGAATAAAACAAAGAACGAACGAACGAAAGAACAAGCGAACGAAAAAAAAAAGAAGGAAAATCTCTCTGCTCATTCCTCTCGGCCTTATCGCGTGTCGGAGACGAGGGTGCCTTGGGCCTTCGGTTCCGCGCTCCGCATCAGCTTGGGAACGGGAGGAGGAGAGAGAAAGAGAGAAAGAGAGAGAGTGAAAGAAAGGGACAGAGAGAGAGTGAAAGAAAGGGAGAGAGAAAGAGAGATAATAGAAAAGAAGAGACGAGAAGAAAAGAGGGAGAGAGAGAGAGAAGAGAAGAAAATAGAAGTAGAGAGAGAGAGAGAGAAGAAGAGGAAAAAAGAGAAGAGATGTAAAGGGAAGGGGAAGAGAAGAGAAAGAAAGGGAGAGATAAGAAAAAGAGAGAAAGGGAGAGATATGAGAAGAGAAGAGAGAGAGAGAGAGAGAATATAAACCATACATTAGATTCAGAAAGAGAATAAGAAATAGAATAGCATTAGCGCGCGCATGATAAATTGCAGAAGAGACAGATAAAAGGATAAATTAATAAGTGGATATATACACAGACACACTCGCTTAGACGCACATTTAAGTGAACGACAGAAGTGGATAATCGAACGAATACGGTAAATCTCACGAACTCTCAGTTTCGGATACCCCCCCCCTCCTTCCTTCACCCCCATACCCCCCCCCACCCCTCCGCGACCCGTCTCATTCCAATCCTCTATCTATTCACCCCCTCCACCTGCTCACCCCCTCCCCCCTCCCCCTCTCCGCATGATCCCTCCTCATTTCCAATCCTCTATCTATTCACCCCCCCCCCTCCCCGGATTCCTTTCCTGATCCCCCACCCTCTCAAAAGAGAAAAATAAGAATAAAAAAAAAGATATTGTTAATGCTTAATAATGATAATAGTTATAGTGATAGTGATAATAAAAGCGATAGTAATAATAACAATAATAATGATAATAATAATAATAATAACAATAATAATAATAATGATAATAATAATGATAATAATAATGATAATAATAATAATAATAATAATAATAATAATAATAATGATAACAATAATAATGATGATAACAATAATGATAATAATAATAATGATAATAACAATAATAATAATAATAATGATAATAATAATAATAATAATAATAATAATAATGATAATAATAATAATGACATTCCTCGGGCATAAGCGTGGCCACCTGTATCCACCGAACACGCATGGCACCGACCCGCTGGCACTCCCGGGATGGCACTCACTCAGACAGAGATAAGTCCCCCGAGGCCAGAGATAAGGACATAACTTATGCCCGAAACCTGGATCGTACATAAAGCATCATTTCCTCTATAACGAACTACCGTACTTTCCATTTCCTCAATAACGACTACTGTACTTTCCAATTCCTATATAACGAACTCCTGCACTTTCAAATTCCTCTATAACGAACTACTGCACTTCCCAATTCCTATATAACGAACTCCTGCACTTCCCAATTCTTATATAACGAACTACTGTACTTTCCAGCGAATTACCGTTGTGATGCGCTCCCATGAATAGCCTTCTTTACAACGTAGTGCCTGTACTTTATAGCGAATTATGGACTACTTGCGATGCATCCGGGACTCCCGAACGGACTTTGTGAGAATCGGGATAAAAAATGAGGGTGTGAGTTGGGGGGGGGGGAGAGGGGGATGGGGATAAGGGAATAAGGAGGGGGAAGGGGGGAATAAGGAGGGGGAAGGGGGGGAATAAGGAGGGGGAAGGGAGGGGAATAAGGAGGGGGAAGGGGGAATAAGGCAGGAGAAAGGGGAAGAAGGTGGGAGGAAGATAAGGTGGGGAAGAAGGAGGGGAGGGGGATATAGAGGAGAGTAGAGGGGCAGATAAGGAGGGGGGAGGGATGAAGATTTTAGGGTGAGGGGGAGGATTAAGGGAGGGCAGGAGGGGAGAGGGGAGGGGGGTAAAGGGGAGGGAGAGGGAGGAGGTTGGAGATAAAGGGGAGGTATGTATAAGAAGAAAGTTTATGAATATTAGATGTGAGAAGTTGAGGAGAACCTGGTGTA
>NC_091575.1:17931249-17933749 GCF_042767895.1 Penaeus vannamei
CTCCTCTCGTACCCTTTCCCCTAAATCCTTCCATTCTCCTACCTGTTCTCACCCCTTCCGTCTTCTTATCTCTCTTTTTCTCCCCTACCTCTCCTCCACCCTGTCTCTTTTTCTTCCCTCTCTCATACTCTCCTGTACCTCCCCCTTTATTCCCTCTCGCCCTCCGTCTTTCCCTCTTTTCTCTCTTCCCCTCTTCGTTCTCTTTCTTCCCTCTCTCACTTTCCCACATCCCTCTCCCCCTACATTCGCTCTCGCTTTCTTCCCTACTTCCTCCTTTTATCGCCTTTTTTCACTTTCCCACTCTCCCCTTTGAAACCCTTGAAACCCTTAGAACCTCTTTTCCCCTTCTCATTTCTCTTAGAATCTCCCCCTTGGAACCTCTCCCCCTTTTCCTTTTCCATCTACTCTCACTCGCTTTTAGAACCTCTCCTTGGGAACTTTTCCTCCCTCTACTCCCCTTTCTTTACTCCTTCCATTCGTACTCTTATAGGACCTCTCCCCACCACTCCCCTTTCCCCTCTCCCACTTTCACTCTCTTTTAGAACCCCTCACCCCTCTTTTCGAACCCTCCCTCCCTCCACTTCCCTCTCCTTCTACTTTCGCTCTCTTTGAGAAACTCCCTTTGGGAATCTCCTCTCTCTCTCTCCTCCCCTTCCTTTCCCCTCTTCCCTCCTTCCCCTTCTTCCCTCCTCCCCTTCTTCCCTTCTTCCCTCATCCCCCTTTCCCCTCCTTCCCTCCTTCCCCTTCTTCCCTCCTCACCCTTTCCCCTCCTCCCCCATTCCCCTCCTTCCCTTCTTCCCTCCTCCCCCTTTCCCCTCCTTCCCCTTTCCCTCCTTCCCCCTCTTCTGTCCTTCCCCTTCTTCCCTCCTCCCCCTTTCTCTCCTCTTCCCTCCTTCCCCTTTACCCTCCTTCCCCTTAGCAAAACAATAAGCTTCTAAAAGTCGATGGTGAATTTCTAGCGTAAACATGGCGCCTTACCTTCCATGGATGTGGACGAAAAAAGGTAAAATGAAATAAAAAGGGATTTGGTGATGAATGCGATAAAGAGAGGAAGAGGGGAAGGGAGGGGGAGGGGAAAAGATGGTGATGATGGGAGAAATAAGTGATATAGATGTGAAGAGAAAGGAGTATAGGGAAAAAAGAAAAGCGATGGAAGAAGGGATGGAGTTAGGTCGAAAAAAAAATAAAAGAGAGAAAGAGAGAGGCGAAGAAGAAGAAGAAGAAAAAGAAATGGAAGGATGAGAAGAAGAAATAAAGAAAGCAACAGATGAAGATAATAACGAAGGGGAAGGATAGAAATAAGTTCATAACGCGCCACAGTAGGCCGTGAGCTGTGGGAACTGCCGCTCGCGAGACAGATTTATGGTCACAGTGCCACGCCTGGTGCCTTCCCCCGACCCCCCCCCCCTCCGTCCTCCTACTCCCTCCTCCCTTCAATCCTCACTCCCCTCTCCCCACCCTCCACACCTCCACCCCCGTCCTCCTACTCCCTCCTCCTTCTCCCTCCCCTCCTCCCTCTCCCCACCCCTCCTTCACCCTTATCCCCCCCTCCTTCCACGTCCTCCACCCCTTCCACCCCCACCCCCCACCCTTGATGGATATCCCCCCCTCCTAAACTCCACCAGAAGCGGTTTAAGGTCCAGGTCACGGGTCTAACGTGTAAAAATCCAATCTGGTCTTGATAGGTTCAGAACCACCTCCCAACTGCTGGCTTGAGGTTCAACCCAAAAGAGGCTTATCGGTGAGAAAGCGCGGGTTAGATTTAGAGAATGGTGGGAGGGAGGGAGGAGAGGCACGAAAGAGGGAGGGAGGGAGGGAGGGAGGGAGGGAGGGAGGGAGGGAGGGAGGGAGGGAGGAGAGGAGGGAGGAGGGAGGGAGGGAGGAGGGAGAGAGAGAGGGAGTGAGAGAGAGAGAGAGAGAGAGAGAGAGAGAGAGAGAGAGAGAGAGAGAGAGAGAGAGAGAGAGAGAGAGAGAGAGAACGGATAAAAACCATATATCAAATTTAGAAAGACTACAAAATAAAATTAAACCATGAACATACGTTATGCCTGATAATCTTAATAATCGCAAAAAAAAAAAAAAAAAAACGAATTGTAACGATATGGTATTAATAGTATTGAACAAACAAGGACATATTTTTTCATTCAATCGATTATATTTTTCCCCAATAGTTATTTCGGAAGTACCTTAAAACACGGAATACATTCCCCTTGACATTTCGGAACATATGAATATGCGACGTAGAACTCTATACAATAGAATAAAAAACATATCGTAGGTAGACTTTTATTTTTCAGTTTTATTGAGTCTCATTTTCGTGTGGAACTGAATTCTTGGTTTATTAAAGGATCGATAAAGATGCTAGTCGAAAGATAGAGAGATAGAAGGACACACATATAGGTAGCTAGATAGAGGGATGGGTGGATGGGTGGATGAATGAATGGATGGAAGGAAGGAAGGAAGAATGGATAGACGGATAGATGGATGGATGGATGGATGG
>NC_091575.1:17936249-17938472 GCF_042767895.1 Penaeus vannamei
AAGTCCCTCGGGGGGGCGGCAGAGGTGAGGCAAGGCCGCCTTTACTCAGCCAAAGAGGAATTGACTCACGAAGGTAAGCTCTCGAGGGAGGGTCGCCAACGTGAGGGGAAAGGCTGATAATTATGCGTTCCTCTCGTTCTTCTTTCTCATCCCCTTCTCGTCCTTCTACCAGGTCTTTTCCTTCGCTTATTGTCATTTTTCTCCCTCATTCCCTCTTTTTTTTGTATCTTCCTTCTTTCTCCTTCCTTTTCTGTCTCCCCTCTTCCGGGATCTATTCCTTTTTGTATCCCATTTTCCCCTCATTCTTGTCCTTCTTTCTTTCTCCTCTCCTCTTTTTCATACTTCATTCTTCTTCCTCCTCCCCCCTTTCTCATGCCTCCTTATTTCACCTTCTTCCTTCTTTTTACCCCCTTTCATCCCTCCTCCTTCCTCCTGCTTCCGTTTTCCCTATCTCTCCTTCTCCCATCTTTCTCATCCCTCTTTCTTCCTCCTCCTCCTTTCTTTATCATCCCACCTTTCTCTCCCTCCTTCTTCCTCCCTCTTCCGTCTTTCCCATCCCTCCTTCTTCCTCCCTCCCTACCCTCTTTAGGCCTCCCTCCTTCTTCCATCTTTCTCATCCCCCTTCTTCCATCTTTATCACCTCTTCTTTTTCCTACTCCTCCCCTCTTCCTCATCCCTCTATCTTCCTCCCTTTCCCCTCTTTATCACGTCTTTCTTCCTCCTTCTCCCCTCTTTATTACCCCTCCTTCTTCTTCCTCCTTCCGTCTTTCTCCTTTCCCCTCTTTCTCATCTCTCCTTCCTCCTCCTTCCGTCTTTCCCATCTCACTCTCTTCCTCCTTTCCCCTGTCTCATCCCTCCTTCCTCCTCCTCCCCCCCCCCACACCCCCTTTCCTCCAGGATCCCTTCCCCTCATCCGCTAAGCAAGATGGGGATTCTCGGCCATGAGGAACACGTGTCAGGGCTTCTACAGGAAGTCTTTTCGAGTTGAGATAAGCTATCACGGTTATCTTTTTTCCTATTTTTCTCTTTTTCTTTTTTGAGGGGTGGAGGGAGGTTGAGGTAGGGGGGGGGGGGCTGTGTGTAGGGAGGGGGGGGGGATTGTGTGAGTGTGTGTATTGGCTGTTGACTTTTTTTTAAGGCATGTATATAGGAGGGGGGAGGATTGTGTGTGTGGGGGGATTGTGTGTGGGGGGGGGGGAGGGGGCGGGCCGTTTACTTGTTCTTTAGTTTCTGAAAGTTTGGGATTTTTTTTCTTTTTTTTAAGAGGGGAGGGTGTAAGGGGGTACGATTGAGTGGGGGGGAGGTGAGAGGGGGAAGCTCTGTTTCCTTGTTCTTTTTTTCTGTTTGTGTCTCTAAGTTCCCGTGCATGCATTCCTGTTTATCTACATGTACACGTATTCAAATATGTAAATTTCCCGTGTAAATGCGGTGCTGTGGTCCTCCTCCTCCTCCTCCTCCTCTTCGTCCTCGTCGTTATCAACGTCGTCCTCCTCCTTCTGCTTCCCCTCCACCATCTCTTCCTCCTCCTCCTCCTCCACCATCTCTTCCTCCTCCTCCTCCTCCTATAATAATAATAATACCAGTATCTTCCTCCACCATAATCCTCCACCATCTCCTCCTCCACCATTAATAATCCTCCCTCCACCATAGTAATCCTCCACCAGTATCCTCCTCCACCATAATAGCGAGTATTATTAATAGGTAATAGTAATAGCGAGTAGTAATAGCATGTGTAAATAGCGATAATCCACCATCTCCTCCTCCACCATCTCCCTCCTCCACCATCTCCTCCTCCTCCTCCACCAGTGTCCTCCTCCTCCTCCACCATCCTCCTAAGCTCCTTCTCCACCGTCTCCACCATCTCCTCCCCCCCCCTCCCCCTCCTCCTCCTCCTCCTCCTCCTCCTCCTCTTCCTCCACCACCACCAGCACCTCCTCCTCAGTAAATCCAAGGACGAGGTTACGTTATGTTACGCAACAGAGACAGCAAATTCCCTTCAAAAATGACGTCACTCTCCCGTCACTGAGATACGGGCTAAACGTCAAATTCTTCCTGAATACCGTTACGTAACCAACGTTAACGGAGAGGGGTGAAGGAGGAGGAGGAGGAGCAAAAAGAGGATGAGGATTAAGTGGACGATGATGAAGAAGAGGAAGATGAAGAGAACAGGGAGGAGGAGGAGGTGGACAAGGAAGAGGAAGAAGAGGACGAGGAGGAGGAGGA
>NC_091575.1:17951472-17976472 GCF_042767895.1 Penaeus vannamei
AGAAAAAGAAGAATACAAAGACGATTTAAAATACATTGCAAATCGAAAACTAAAACGTCTGACAATCATACCTGTCGTGATCAGATTTGCAACACGACACGCACGCACGAGCAACTGCAGCCACGTATTAATTAAAACACCGAGGCGAAACAAAAGCACCGCATAAGGCGCGAGAACCAGGTGCAAAACGGAACACCTGACTGGGGCATCCCGGCGACTCCAGGAACCACATTACAAGTGAGAGAAAAACAAAAAACTATTGAATAAATATTTTCGACACTCAGAAATAAAGCAGAAATGGCCGACGGAAGGCTAGAGAATTGTGTAGTCGTTAATTGCCGCGAAGGTGAGGATGCGCACCTGAGGGAAGCCGCAAACACACCTGGGGCAGAAGCAGTGCAGGTGGGGCTCGCCAGGACTCAACTTTGTCTCCTTTTATATATATATATATATATATATATATATATATATATATATATATATATATATATATATATGTGTGTGTGTGTGTGTGTGTGTGTGTGTGTGTGTGTGTGTGTGTGTGTGTGTGTGTGTGTGTGTGCGTGTGTGTGTGTGTGTGTGTGTGTGTGTGTGTGTGTGTGTGTGTGTGTGTGTGTGTGTGTGTGTGTGTGTGTGTGTGTGTGTGTGTGTGTGTGTGACTATTATTTCTGAACATTTTAACGGACGTATGTATGTGCGCTGCGACATACACACGGTCCGATGATTGTCTCTATACATGTGTCCAAAGTAATGTCTACAAATACCCACATGAACACGCGCATGATTACACGTACCTCTGTTCGTGTTCGCTCACGCACACACGAAAAAGCCCTTACATAGCTATCCTCATTCGCACGTACACGCACACATACACGTACACACACACGTACATATACACGTACGCGCACGCTCATCCATACACACAAGCGCACACATACACACACTAATGCACATCTACATGTGCACACATACGTACTCTCATTCTCTCTCTCTCTCACACACACACACGAATCTACGTATACATACACGCACACGTACATATATGCGTAAATGAAGAGGCTATCTTTGTATATTCATACTGACAGCATTGTGCAGCAAAAAGCCAGTCGCAGCAGAAAAGACAAAGATAATTTGTTTGTGCTCCATCACATCTTCGTTAGTGTTTGGCTTCTCTTATCATGGGTCTTCTCGATTACTTTATTCCCTTTTCGACCCAATGCCTTGACCTAAGTCGGACCGCAGTGCTGCCAGTGCTATCTACAACTGAGATAACCGCGACAAAATAAAACATTATCGAAACAAAAGATTCAGCAGACAACACACACCCAGTGAAAATCTTATGATCCATTTTATTATTACTATTATTCTTATCATTATCATCATTATTCTTATCATTATTACTATTATCATTATCATTCTTATTCTTATCATTATCACTATCACTATCATTGTCATTATCATCATCATTATCATCATTATCATTATTACTATTATCATCATTATCATCATTTACAGTCGCGACAAAGGACCCATATAATTTTTCCCCCTTTTTTTAAACCTTAAAACACCATACTCCAGCTTCACCTTACCCCCACCCCCCACCCCATCAACCCACCTCCTCGAGAAAAATCAAAATGGAAAATAAAAACATGAGCTAAAAATAACGAAAAAATAATGGTCACAGCTGCTTTGATTTCGCCCGAGACACGAGTCGGAAAAGTGATACACTTCCCCCGACGGCGCTTCGTGGTTGGAGGAGCGCTTCGTGTTTAGCATTCGGCGCACCGACGGGTTTCTTGCAGCCTGTCGGTTCAGCCCGGTTCATTCTCGCTTCTGACATGCAATTGCACGTTGCTTCAGCTGACTTGGATTAGATTTGGTCTGGAGTTTATGCGCCGCCAACGCCATCTTCGGCCCCCGCGGCTTGCCAACCCGGGCTGGGGGCTTGCTTCTGGGGAGCCTCCTGTCAACCGCATCCGGGGGATTTTTCACGAGGGATAGGGTACGGGGGAGGGGGGAGGGGGAGGAAGGGGGAAGGAGGAAGAGGGAAGAGGGAGAGGGAAGGGAAATACAGAACAAGAGAGAGAGAGAGAGAGAGAGAGAGAGAGAGAGAGAGAGAGAGAGAGAGAGAGAGAGAGAGAGAGAGAGAGAGAGAATGAGAGAGAGAGAGAAAGAATGAGAGAGAGAGAGAGAAAGAATGAGAGAGAGAGAGAAAGACTGAAAGAGAGAGAGAGAGAGAGAATCACGGAAATTACAGATAGAGGGCTACCGAGACAGAGAGAAAATAATAACATGGAGAGAAAAATCACGACAGATACAGACGGAGGGGTATAGAGACTTAAAAAAGGAGAAAATGGAAATGCATTTAAGATCCTTTAAAGAAAAAGCAGGACCACCTCCCCTTAAATAATCTCCCAGCCGCGCTCTGCTTGTCAGACCTTCCTGCTTCTTCCCCTCTCTAAAGCAGGCAATTTTTCCCGAAACTTGAACGGAAATGACGGTTCTGGTTAGGCCAAGAAAACAAGCATTTTTCTCGGAGGCGGGAGCGCTCGGGATAGATTCAGGGGGGCGGGGGGAGGGGGGAGGGAGGGGGGGTGATTTATCGAGACTAGGGATCTTTCTTCATTTATCGTTTCATTCGGGGAAGCACACACACACACACACACATTATGCTTACGCTCACAGATGAATACTTGCACGCACTCATATGTTTATGCATACTGTATACATTTTAATGCCTAGCTTTCTATAATTCAACCATCAGTTTCAGTCTCTCTCTCTCTCTCTCTCTCTGTCTCTCTCACACACACACGCACACACACATACATACAAACGCACACAAACAAGAAAATATAAAACCTTTCCATTTTTACTTATCCCTTTGCCTCCTTATTTTTCTTCCTCTTTTTTGTCTCTCTCTCCTTCACACAAGCATCATCTTCCTCTCCTCCTCTCTCCTTGCAACCCACGCTTGCAACTGAAACCAACTATCTCCTTTATAAAAAATGATTCTGTATTCAAGACAAGGCCCTCGTGATGCACACTCTTGCAACAGAATATTAATCTTAACTAAATTTTCTCAAAATGCCTCTCAGATGGTGGCCAAAATAGGTTTCAATTTTGGGTTACATTGAAGGTTGAACAAAAATGAAGAGCGAATTTTGAAAGGGAGAGGGTAAGATGAGGAGATGTAGCATATGTTTTCTTTTCTTTTGACACACACAGAAATTTATTTTATATATATATATATATATATATATATATATATATATATATATACATACATATGTAGGTATGTATGTATCTATGTATATATGAGTGTGAGTGAGTGAGTGAGTGAGTGAGTGAGTGAGTGAGTGTGTGTGTGTGTGTGTGTGTGTGTGTGTGAAAGAGAGAGAGCGATAACGAGAGAGAGAGAGAGAGGGAGAGAGAGAGAGAGAGAGAGAGAGGGAGAGAGAGAGAGAGAGAGAGAGAGAGAGAGAGAGAGAGAGAGAGAGAGAGAGAGAGAGAGAGACATAGAGAGTGAGAGCCATAGAGAGTGAGAGTCATAGAGAGAGAGTCATAGAGAGAGAGAGAGCCATAGAGAGAGAAAGAGAGAAAGAGAGAGAGCGAAAGAGAGACAGAGACAAAGAGAGAGAGAGAGAGAGCGAGAGCGAGAGCGAGAGCGAGAGCGAGGGAGAGAGAGAGAGAGACAGAGAGACAGAGAGACAGAGAGACAGAGAGACAGAGAGACAGAGAGACAGAGAGACAGAGACAGAGACAGAGACAGAGACAGAGACAGAGACAGAGAGAGAGAGAGAGAGAGAGAGAGAGAGAGAGAGAGAGATTGAAGCAGACATATGTGCTTGTGTTTAGTATGTATAATTATTTGCCCGCGTGTGCATTAATGCGCCTGAGCTTTAGAAAATGAAGATACAAGAAATGGAATAACAACTGGTATAAAAAGCATTAAAAAATCAATAAATATCTATCTGACAAACAAGTCAACATCCAACAAACACACATCTCACTCTTACCACTCTATGCAAATAGCCCAATAATTAAACCAAGTCCCACCATGGACAGTAAACAATTAACGAAGCCCAGAAACCCACCTTCAAGACGGGAGAACAACCGCATTTTCTCTTCCCTTTTCGCAAAACAACACGAGTCCGTAAACACGTAAATAAAGTTCGTAATCAGATAATAAGAG
Source organism: Penaeus vannamei (assembly GCF_042767895.1). Classification (NCBI taxonomy): domain Eukaryota; kingdom Metazoa; phylum Arthropoda; class Malacostraca; order Decapoda; family Penaeidae; genus Penaeus; species Penaeus vannamei. The sequence continues at coordinate 17,955,665 of NC_091575.1, forward strand.
CATCCTGACAGTTGGTAAACAAACGGAGGGGTTTTGGTCACGTGAGATCTGAAGTGAATATTGAATGATTTTTCCCTTGCAATTTTGGCAATATATATATTATTTAATATATGATACAGATGTTTAACCACACACAAACATGCACACACGCACGTACACAAAGCGAACAGAAACACACACTCGCTTTTCTGCACTTCGACGAGAATCTCGGAGGCAATACGGGGAACACAGTTACTTGAGCCGAAGTGTACTGCCCGAGAATAACATCAGTTCCCTGCGACAGGAAAAGCGAAGACGATAACAATAACGATAAGAAAGGAAGAGCGCCGCCAATCGTTCGGGCCCAAACCGGAAGGGGCGCCATAACACCGCGAAACGATAATGCACCTATTTTTAAAACCGCCTTTGGGTCCTGCACGAAGGCTCTCTGGGTCGAGCTTTCGCGAACTCCTTCCGACCTCCCCCACCCCCTCCCCCTCCCTCTTCCCCATCTCCTTTCCTGTGCCCCTGGTCTCCCTTCGTCCTGGCTGACCTTACCACAGGTGTTCCTAGTCCTACACTAGTATCACGTAGATGTCCTGTCCATGCCTGCCTGTTGATCACACCCCTGTCCTTATCCTATCCTCTACAAGTGCCCTTGGTCTAACATTCTCCGCCACAGGTGTCCCTATCCTCACCCTACTTTTTGGACGTGTTCTTATTCCTGGCCGCGTTGTTTTTTTCTTATTCTTGTATGTATTTCTCCATTACTCTATTCTTGGTGATTGTTCCTGTTCTTATCCCTGTATTACGGTCTCTTTCCTTGCCGGCTTTCTACGGTTGTCTCCCTCTATACTCGATCATGTGCATGTGTCTCTTTCCCGATCCTTAAGCAGTTTTATTTATTTATTGAACATTTTCTCCCTCATCAACTTTTAAGGCCATTAGCAGCGTACTCAAAATATAGCGATACGGTGAGGCTTTGAAACAAAGCCCCAGGTAAGGAAAGGTTATACAGCACTATGATAAAATATTGCGGCAAAGGGGCTTAAAAACGAGTTAACGATTAGAACTAAATATATCAACGCTGTAGGTTAAGTGTGGTCGTGAAAAGGGTAAAGAGGGAAGAGCAAACGGAGGACGGAGGCCGTTCAGGACTGACACAAAGCCAGCCTTTCATCTTTTCAGCACGGCTCTCACACCTTAAGAAGTGGACAGAAGAAGGGGATGAAGGAAAGGAAAAGGAAAGGGAAAAAAAAAAAACACGCGAAATTAGCTGAGGCGAGGGCTGATGCCCAAGGAAGGAGTGGCCCCTACCTTGGCCTCAGTCTCTCCCAAGCCCTCACGACAGCAGCAAACAGGGGATATGGGGGAAGGGGGGGGGGCGTCCATGCAGTTGCGCCTCTTCTTGTCCTTCTACACGTGTATCTGTCCTTTATCTTGCTCTCCTATGCTTGCTCCTATTCCTAACTCAGCTTGACCCTAGACATCATATTTCCATAGTTTTCAGTTTTAGGTTTTCTTTCTTCATAAAAAACTCGACTATTGTTTTCTTTTCTGTTTTTATTATGCCAATGGGACAACAACCGCGGATTTTATATTTATGTATGTACGTTTATGTCCACCTAGGGATGTGTAGATACTCTTCTGGATGTGTGAATGTGCGTGTATGTCATTACTGATGCACCGTGTATGTGCGTTTAGGTAGATCTTACGGAAATGTGCCTGCTAACGTCTGTTTGTTTATGTACGTATGAATGAGCGCGTACTGTACGTATTAAGATAAATATAGTTATAGTTACCCAAATAATTTGAGAGAAGAATATTCCAGACTCCAACACAAAGCAATGTCGTAGTCACATCATCCTCGCACATACCTGGAAGAGAAAAGTCATGTCAGTCACCTCAAACATACTTATCAGATGTACAATCGTACTGACAAGTATACATAGGCCCAACATATTTAAACGAAAGAGTGCTTTATAATTAGAAAAAAGAGTAATGGCCAATTATATTTCAAGTCATATTTGGTTCAAGTATTTTTTCTATGTAGACATTTATGGTTATGTACCATTTTTTTTCTTTTTTTTTTACTAAATGTTGTAGACAGAACCAACAATTATTGCCTAGAATTCAATCCTTTCATAATTCAGAAATCTTTCGTTTCCAAATTTCGGTTTTAATTCTATTAATACCCATTTTTAGTCCTCGCTGGAAACAGAGGTCATTTGGAGTACACTATCTCGTCGAAAATTTGAAAATCGAAAAATAAATAAATTTTAAATTAATTATTAATTGGTTTACATTCATAAAGAACGCAACTTTGTATAATGGTATTTCTTACATTTGGAAAGTAGATCAACAAAGATATGTAGATGAATAGAAACAAAGATTGAGATATATAGGTAAGTAGGTGGGTAGAGGTAGGTAGATTGGTATATAGATATGGTAGGCAAGTAATTAAGTGTGAAACTAAGTAGGTAGGTAAAGGGATAGATAAATGGATAGCTATATAGATTGACTGATAGATAGATAGATAGATATACAGACAGACAGATAGATAGATAGATAGAAATACAGATAGATAGATAGATAGACGCACAAATAGAAAGAAATGCAGAGAGATAGAAAGATAGATAAACGCATAAACAGAAAGAAATACAGAGACAGGCAGACAGAATATGGTAGATAAACAGAGACAGACAGACTGATAGACAGGAAGAGAAAAGAACGAAGATATAGATGTTGATGCAGATAAGAAAAATGTTGACACAAATAGATTAATATATAAACAGATAGATAGATACATATATAAAGAAATAGATTGATAGATACAAAAATAGATAAATAGACGGATACAGATATTCAACATCAGTCATTACAAAACAAATTATACTAAAGTCTCCTAAACACAACAACAGACAAAAAGAGAAAAATAAAAACAAAATAAATAAATAAAAAGATAAAAAATAAAATAAAAAATATATGAATGACACAGCAAAATAAAATGAAATAAATACCAAAGGAAAGGAGAAAAGACCGTTTCATCTCTTACACAACACCTCCCCTCCCCTCCCTCCCTCCCTCCCTTCATCGTTATCCCCCCCCCCCCCCCCGCCCTTTGTGCTACCGGAGACCAGCGCTTGCCAAGGGCATCAATAGAGTTTGTGGAATTCTTCTCTTCAGCGTCCATGACGGACCTAATAACATTTTTTTTTTTTTTTTGGGGGGGGGGGTGCCTGAGGATCGGGGTCACTTTACTTCCGCGTCTTCCTCTTCGTGTTTTTCGATTTTTCTTTCTTTTTATTTTTAGTAAATCATTATTATTTTGCTTTCTTTTTTCTTACGATCCGTGTTTTTTTTTGCCAATCTTTCTTGCTTGGCTTGTTTCCATCTTGCCTGCTTTCTTTTTTCTATCTTGCTCTCTTTTTCTTTTCTTCTTTCTTCTTCTTCCGTTCTTTCTTTTTCTCTTTATTTTCTTTTCTTCCTTTCTTTCCTCTTTTTCTCACTCTCCTCTTCCCTCTCTCTCCTCACCTCTCCCTCTATGTTCATATACTCTATCTCTCAGTACTCTCTATTCTCCCCCCTCTCACTCTCTCTCTCTCCCTTTGTCTCTCTCCACCTCTCTCTGTCCTCTCCACCCTCTTCCTCTTTCTTTATACCTTACTCAGAATGTCCCCCACGTAGACAAGCATCTGTACAAAGGCACTTTTCCTCTCGCATCGATTTGCAATCATGATAGATTTACAGATACCGTCGTTACATAACCGGGCGTTCCCCAAAGCGGCCTCTTCTTGTTATTGATTGGGGGTAATTCTGGAACATGGAAGAGTTGAGGGTGTTCTCGTTGCCTCTTTCTCTTTCTATCTGTCTATCTCTCTCTTTTTATTCTCTTTCTCTTTGTTTCTCTATGTTTGTAAGCGTATACATATGCACATGAGAACATAGACTAATGTATAGTTCACTTATTATATATATGGCTAAATATCTATTTATCTGTCTCTTCGTCTGGCTAGCTACCTTCCAATCCACATAACAGCTTAACATTCTATTCACACAGACTCAGACACAGACACATACAGACACACTCACACACACTCACACACACACACACACACACACACACACACACACACACACACACACACACACACACACACACACACACACACACACACACACACACACACACACACACACACGCACCACTCAGACACGACACACACGCACACACACTCGTCAATACTTCCCTACCGACGTGAATGCCAATAAAAAGCCAATCATTAATAGAGACTCGGGAGCCTTAAGGCCGACCAACCAAAGCCAACGGGAATTATTAATGAACGCAAATGGCCCACAGCAGGTGGACGTCAAGCATTCCCTTCTCGCTGCCACTCGGAAGCGCGGGTCCCGGTTCCTCGTGAAGTTTCTTTGGCCGCAAAGTTCTTCTCGAGTGGGTCTTCTGTCGAGTGTCTGCATTTTGAATTACGGCGGGTATTATTTATCCGAAGAGAAAGGGATATATCGTTACCTTTATACCGAAGAAAAAGGTTGTGGAATTGATGGTGGTTATTGATGTTTTTATTGGGTAGGTGGATTGGCAATTATAATCCTAATAGGGACATTAAAGGCAAATGATATAAAAGGAAATCATAATGTATATACATGTACATATATACATGCACACCTATTCGAGTACAATTAGATACATATTCATAATTCATATAAGCCCCCGAAAAGATAATTGGATACATAAGTAAATTTTAAAAATAAGGCAAATAAACTAAATAAAACGAGCTTTTTATCCGTTCTCTCTATTTAAAATGGAAACTGTCATTGACGCCAAAAAACAACTTTTCTTTCCGAAATTTTTTCCCGCCAAAAAAACACCTGAGAAGGCAGAGGAAATCGGAAACGAATAAAATAAATACACTAAAAGCAGAGGCGAGTGGAGGAAGGAGGAAGGGGAAGAGAAAAATGTAAATGAAGAGAGAGAGAGATAATCTCCCGGGAAAGGTTTCCGAGTTAGAACGAGGAAAAGGAGAGGAAGAGAAAGAGAGAGACATTAGAAAGTGTGGTAAAAAATTCTTGCAGTTTTCCGAAATTGAGGTTGAAGAAGGAATCACTAGAGAGCTTATGCTGATAAAGAGATTTGCACAAATCTGCACTAAAAATGTGAAAGTGGATTGTCTACATGATATAAAAATAATTACAAGAACAAAGAAGGAGGGGAGAAAGAAAGGAAAATTGAAAAGACAGGAATAAGAGGAGGGTGAGGAAGAGGAGGAGAGGAAGGGGGGAGACGAATAAGAAGAGAGGACAAAGATAGAGCAGAAAAAAGAGGAAAAGTAGAAATAGAAAAGAAGGGGGAAGACAAGCAGTTATGGAAACATAATTAGACAGTTTATAAACGAAACACCAAATTAAACATAGAAAGAAGAAAACAAAAAACAGAGAGCACAAAGAAATCAAAAATAAATAACTAAACATATTAATAAAACACAAACGTGAGGCAACATAGGCGCACGTGCCACCCCCACCCCCCCTCCCCCCACCAATACCTCCCCATTCGGATCTCTTCGAAGGTTAAAATGTCATCACATGAATAATGGGCTTCTTAAACGATCGATCGAAGAGTCTTCTGTAGTTTTAATTTCATTAGAAAGAGAGTAGAAGAGGGGAAAAAGGGAGAAATATTAAGAGAAAGATCGATTTAGATACATGGGCTGGAAGATAGTTGGATAGAGAGACAGATGGTTCGATGAATGTTTGGATGAATGGATGGATGGATAGGTTGATGGATGGATGGATAGGTTGATGGATGGATGGATAGATGGATAGATAGATAGATAGATAGATAGATAGATAGATAGATAGATAGATAGATAGATAGATAGATAGATAGATAGATAGATAGATAGATAGATACATGAATGAATGAATGAATGGACGGATGGATGGACGGACGGATAGATCAATGGACAAATCAATATATATATATATATATATATATATATATATATATATATATATATAGAGAGAGAGAGAGAGAGAGAGAGAGAGAGAGAGAGAGAGAGAGAGAGAGAGAGAGAGAGGACTTCTTGTAGTTTCTCTTACGTCCTCTATTCTCATTCCCCTTCCTCCGCCTCCCCCCCCCCGGCTATGCGGTCCCCCTCTTGCCATTGTCGCTACTCCTCCATCTATTAAAAGAATTGAAAGTTATAGGAAATGCAAAACGCCGAGATTTATTTTCCGAGAAATGCTGACTTGAAATGTTGATTACAAGCAGAAGCCGTCGGGGAGAGAGAGAGAGAGAAAGGGGGGGGGGGTGAAGAATAGGGAGAGGAGGGAGAGGGGAGAGGAAGAGGGAGATGAGAGAGGAGGAGTGAAAGAGGGGAAAGTGGGGGTCAAGAGATCAGGGCAGGTAAAATAAAAGGAGGGGAGGGATAAGGAGTAACGGGGGATGGAGAGAGAACTTGGGGTGAGGGGAGAGAGAGAAGGCGAGGGGAAGGAGGAATGGAGGAGGTTCGAGTTCTTAAGGAAGGAAGGAGGGGAAGGGAGGATAGGCAAGGTAGGAGGAAGGGGCATAGAGGGAGGAGAGAGGAGGGGGGGGGGCTAAGGCAGGTTGGGTATGAGGTCAAGTAAGGTGAAGGTAAGAAGAGGTAAAGAAGGTGGAGTTACGAAAGGATGGAGAAGGTAAGGATAATGAGGGAGGAAAGAGTGGTGGAGGAGGAGGTTGGGGGGAAAGAGGGAGAGAGGGGAAAGGTGAAATATTGAATTGACGTCATATTTAAAGCAGGAATCTCTTTCTTGCCTTAGGGTATGTTTATCAACCGCTGTACGAAGCTGACATTTCAGTTGCATATCGTGGCGAGCAGAGGCAAGGAAGAGAGAAAGAAGAGTTATACGAAGTTATACGCACTACTGCACATACACACACACACATTGAGAGAGGTAGAGAGGTAGAGAGGTAGAGAGAGAGAGAGAGAGAGAGAGAGAGAGAGTCAGAGAGAGAGAGAGAGAAAAAGAGAGAGAGAGAGAGAGAGAGAGAGAGAGAGAGAGAGAGAAAGAGAGAAAGAGAGACAGTCAAAACATTTTACTCCATTAATTACAATCGTTATTCTTAAAGAGAGAGAGAGAGGGAGAGAGGGCGAGTAAGTGAGTTACAGAAACATAAAAACAAAAAACTAAAGAACAAAAACAAAAAGCCCACGACACACGCATCACAGCGTAACCCCCCCTCCAACGCCAGCCTCCCCCTTCCCCCTCCCCCTCCTCCCTTCCCCCCTTCCCCACACGCCCCTCAGTCCCAAAAGGGGCCACTTTCTGCAGCCGCACCTGTGGTCCAGAGGTGCCGCCTTATTAAGCACGACAGGACGCATCCGTTTCATATGAGCCGGCGAGAGGAGGCTTGAGATGTTAAGATGGTGGGAAGAACTCAATGAATTCTTGGTTTGGGTTCTTTTAATTTCTTCCGCCTGTCTTTGTGTAGGTGGAAGGGGAAGGATTAAAAAAGGAGGGGATTCTCTTAGACTTTTTTGAATTCTGTTCTTTGTTTTCCATTTAGGTGTCGATTTTATTTTTGGTGCGAGTTTTTCTTCTTTGACTTTTATGGAGCCTCTATTTGTGTCTTGTTTTTATATCGACTCGCAGGGGGGTCTTCTTTTAAACTCCTTTTCATAGTCTCTCTTTTTTATTGCTTATTTTCACCTCCTCTCCTTCCGTCTTCCCTGTATTTATTTCCCCCAACCTATATTCTTACCTCCCTCCCTTACTCTCCTTCCTTCCTCCCTCCATTCCTCCTTCCCCACAATTCTCTACTCTCTCCCTCTCTATCCCTTCCTCCCTTCTTCCCTCTCTCCCCTCCTTTCCCCCTTAATCCCTCTATTAATCCCACACTTCCTCTTCTTCCCTCTTTCCTCCCTCAGACTCTTTTTCATTCTATCCACCCGTCCTTTCCTCCCTCTTTCCCTCCTTCCCCATCATTCCTCCTCCAAACCCTCCCTTCATACTTCTCTCTTTCCTCCCTCAATCTCTCCTTCCCTCCTCCAGTCCCCCTCTGTCCTCCTTTCTCTCTATCTCACTCCATCTCTCCCTCTCTTTCCCTCCTTCCTCTCCAATCCCTACCTTCATCTTCTCTCTCCTCTTCAGTTCCCTCACTATTCCCACTTTTCCTCTCTCTTCTCCCCATCCTTCTCTCTCCCTCCTTCCTCCTCTCTCTTCTCCCCATCCTTCCTCCTCTCTCTTCTCTCTCCTTCCTTCCTCCTCCAATCCCTACCTTGCTCCTCCGTCCCTACCGCCATCCACTTTCTCCTTCCCATCCCTTCCCTTCATCCTCTCTCCTCTTCCCATCCCTCTCTCCCCCTCCTTCCTCCTCCAATCCCTCCCTTCATCCTATCTCCTCTTCCCACACAACACCTCTTAAGACGGCGTCCTCCACAAAGTTCCGGCTACTCTCCATTCTCAAGAAATCCGTGTCAAGGAGGAGGATAAGATGGCAGGAGAAGGAGGAGTTAGGAAGTAAGTGAGAGAGAGAGAGAGAAAGAGAGAGAGAGAGAGAGAGAGAGAGAGAGAGAGAGAGAGAGAGAGAGAGAGAGAGAGAGAGAGAGAGAGAGAGAGAGAGAGAGAGAGAGAGAAATTAGTAAGCGAAACCAAAAAGTATATGAAAAATGAAAAAAAAAAAATAATTATGATGATAAAAACAGCAGCAATAAGACCCCCTAAAAAAAAAAAAAATATATATATATATATATATATATATATATATATATATATATATAAAGAATAAATAAATAAAAAACAATAATAATGAATATATAGATGAAAATAATAATATCAAATAATAATAATTCTGAGAGCGGTCAGACGTTCCTTGAGGTCACGCTCTCTGCTGCCAATCATAGCGACGTGTTGGTAATCCACGCCCCAGCGCTCGTGACCTTTGACCCGTTCCTGAACTCTACACCCCACTCAAACTCGAGTCGCGTCTCCGCTCGGACGTGGCCTCCTGCTGGGGTCGCCATCGCCCTGCCGGTCTACCCCCTGCCCGGGACGTCCCTGCACCCGCACGAGACAACCTTCGTCCACGTTGCCAGCCTCCACAACCATCTCCATCAATAAAAGAAATAGAACCAGCACACGTGTCTCCATACGCCACCAAGTCGAGGGACTTCTGCTCTCTGACGTCATGGTAGCAGCGAGGGATACAAAAAACATGACAATACTTACCAAAAAAAAAAAAAAAAAAAAAAAAAAAAAAAAACCCTAACAATAATCTTAAAAAAAAGACAAAAGATACAATATAAGCAAGATGAGGACAAAGAGAGAAAAAATACAAAAGATTAAAGGGAAAGACGACGAATGACAGAATGCAAAAATGTAAAAGAAGAAATAAGAACAGAAAACAAGAAAGAAAAAGAGGAATAAGCAAGAAAAAAAAATCCACACACACCGGCTTCCCTCATTTTCTTTCGGCCATCTCATTTGCACTGATCAAAAACACCTATTTCTATTTAGAATTTTCTCTCCGCCTTCCCATCCCCCTAATTCTTTTTCTTATTCAATCTTTCTCAGAAATCTTAACAAGTAGGAGTCCTAATCCCTTAGAAGAGATTTTCTCTCGTCATGGAAACCTCCCATATCATTTTCACATTTTTTTTTTTATATTTTCACATGTTTACTCAAAGGGACATCATCATCTGCATTAAAAAAGTTAATTAAATCTGTCTTTTTGTCTTATCATTTCATTTACCACTATCTGTATGTTTATACGTCCGTCTACCGTAGTATATATGTCTGAGTATCTACATATCTGTCTACTTGCTTATATATCTATCTCAGCTTGTTTATTTTCTACTAAAATCTCTTTATACAAACTATATGCATACGTAAGCATGCTCAGAAGCCTATAAATAGAGAGCGAAAAAGAGAAAGAGAGGGAAAAAGAGAAAGAGAAAAAAAAGAAAGAGAAAGAGAAGGAAAAAAAGAGGAGAAAGAAAAACAGAAAGAGAAAGAGAAGGAGAAAGAAAAAAAGAGAAACTGAAAGAGAGAAACGAAATATTTGCACTGTCCCTTTTCTCAAATGAAGCCTTTTTCCCTCTCCGAGTCTCTTCACCCTAATATCATTACCATTATTTCTCCAACCCTTCTCCCTCAGCCATACCTTCTCCCACTATCCAGCCTTTCATTTTCCTCCTACATTACTCCCTCGCATATTATTTCCTTCATTCTTTAGTAATCCTTATAATTCGAATAATTTATAAGATATTAAATACTTAGAAAAAAATTGAAAGAGGAGATTGAATGTCACAGTCCTCCGGCAGCAATCCGTTAAGGAAACTGAAGCTTCTGTGAGGTTATTCTTTTATAGAAATAAAGATAATGCAATTCACCTGGACGATGGCATTTCTACAACATTACGTCATAGCATAATGAACCTTAGAGAAAGAGAGAGAGAGAGAGAGAGAGAGAGAGAGAGAGAGAGAGAGAGAGAGAGAGAGAGAGAGAGAGAGAGAGAGAGAGAGAGAGAGAGAGAGAGAGAGAGAGAGGAGATGGAGAGGGAGAGGGAGAGAGAGAGAGAGAGAAAAGAGAAAGAGAGAAGAGAAAGAGAAAGAGAGAGAGAAAAAAGAGAAAGAGAGAGAGAGAGAAAAGATAAAGAGAGAGAGAAAAGAGAAAGAGAGAGAGAAAAGAGAAAGAGAGAGAGAAGAGAAAGAGAGAGAGAAAAGAGAAAGAGAGAGAGAAAAGAGAAAGAGAGAGAGAAAAGAGAAAGAGAGAGAGAAAAGAGAAAGAGAGAGAGCAAAATGAAAGAGAGAGAGAAAAGAGAAAGAGAGAGAGAGCAAAATGAAAGAGAGAGAGAAAAGAGAAAGAGAGAGAGATAGAGAGAGATTAGATAGTAATTGATGTAATGGGATAATTTCTAAATGCATGTCTCATTAACTACGTCAGTGAGTTTACCGGCTTCGAAACAGCTTTGAGTACAACACGCTGCACCTGCTCAGCCTTATGCAGCCTGTACTCTGAGGATTTACACATTAGAAACCAATGTCTTATTGTAATGAATGTAAGGAACAGCCTTTGCTGAATCTAATACAGAGTAAGGTTTGTATTCATGACACTTTTAAGCTTTATCTATTTTTTATGCTTTATTTATTATTTATTTTCCCTTTCTCCATCTTCCAACACCCCCTCCTCTTACCCACCACAACACACCCCATCCTCCCCTTCCCCCCTCCCCCGCAAAAACCGTACACTGCCGTACATGTTGTAATTAAGCTCCCAAGAGACCTAGAGATACGGCATCCGGCATGTTCCGTACACAAACATGCAATCCGAATCCCCCAGAAGTCTTTGGCTATGTGGTCGCTCCGCCTTAATATTCTTGTAAAAATACGTTTGAATATAGGTAGAGAGGAAGGGGGGGGGGAGGGGTTTGGGAGAGGTATAGATAGGGAGGTAGATGGGAAATTGATTAGAATGATGTTAAAAAGGAAGATGAAGAGGAAGAGAGAGAGAGAGAAAGAGAGAGAGAAAGAGAGGAAGAGAAAGAGAGAGAGAAAGGAGGGAGGGAGGGAGGGAGAGGGAGAGAGCGAGGAAGAGAAAGAGAAAAAGAGAGAGGAGGGAGGGAGGGAGAGGGAAGAGAGAGAGAGAGAAATGAAAGGAGAGAAGAGGAAGGAGAGAGGGAGAGAGAGAGAGAGAGAGAGAGAGAGAGAGAGAGAGAGAGAGAGAGAGAGAGAGAGAGAGAGAGAGAGAAACAAAAAGGAGGGGTGAAGTAAAAGAGGAGGAAAAAATAGGAAATAGAAAAGAAATAAAAGATGCAGTGGGCAAATAAAAGAAAGCAAAAGAAATCGTAAACCAAGACATGACAAGAAAAAGAAAACAAAAACAACTAAAATATATGTAAATTTCAGCTCCAGAGACCCGCCTCCACAACGAGGCACTCGCGTGTATCAGGGGTCAAGACAGTGATGCCATCAAGAGATCATCACATACAGATCGTCGCGCTTGAAAAGTTTTTTACAGTATCTTTGTACGAAAGAACGAAGTGTGTTAATGGGTTTTATCCTTGTAAAAGAAAAAGAGGAAAAATATGATTTCCGTCTGTTTTATATAAAATTATAATCGTTACATTTTTCATTTAATTTCTAATCCCTTCCGTGTTATAATTCAGTACATAAATCTTAATATCACAACATAAGCAGCTACTCTGGTGTTTAATCAAACCGTAGCAAATTAACATGCCTAATTAAGTTTGTTTTTTATCTATTTTTCATCAGGTTCCTCTTTCGTACCGTTCTCATGAATGTTTTACTTGTTAATAGATATATAATCAAATTACGCTGTTATTAGTTAAGCATATATACTTTCATCGAATCTTTAATTTCTGAGCAAATTTAGTGCATACTTTTCTTGTTCGGTTTCGTTCGGAGGCAATTCTAGAATGAAAATAGATAGACAGAAAGACAAGGAAATAAACAGATAGAGAGGTAAATAGATAGATGGATAGATAGATCTGTCAACCTATCTATCTATCTATCTATCTATCTATCTATCTATCTATCTATCTATCTATCTATCTATCTATCTATCTATCTATCTATATATGTATATATATATATATATATATATATATATATATATATATATATATATATATATATATATATATATATATATATACATAAGGCGACAGCTAAATCAATAAATATAAATAGACATAGATAGACAGACTGACAGACATACAAACATACAGGTACACAGATAGACAGACAGATATGTGAATAGAGACAGAGACACACGTTCAAATAGCGAAAGGTCAGGAGACAGGTAAACAATCAAGATACAAACGAGGAGAGTTAACGCAAAGCAAGCAAGCAAGCAAGCAAGACCGATGAATGAAACCCGAGGTAGTCCTGGCAGAGGCGTGAGAGGGATTCCTGCAACCTTGCAAGGGCGGCGCTCGTGTCAAGAACCCGGTTGTCTGTGTCAAGAAGGCAGGTGCTTTTATGCTTGCGTGCGTGCGTGGGTGCGTGCTGGCGAGTGCGACTTCTTTCTGCTTTGGCAATTAACATGAGGCCGAAATCCAAACTTTTATAGTAAGTTGGAATTTTATAAAGTTCCTTTGTATGAATTTCCCTCGTTATAAAAAGCCTATTTATGAAATTAATTATGCTAAAGAGAGAGGGAAATAAAAGCGATGTTAAGGACGAAGATGAAGAGGAAGATGAAGATCAAGAGAGAGAGAGAGAGACAGAGAGAGAGAGAGAGAGAGAGAGAGAGAGAGAGAGAGAGAGAGAGAGAGAGAGAGAGAGAGAGAGAGAGAGAGAGAGAGAGAGAGGAAGAGGAAGAGGAAGAGGAAGAGGAAGAGAAAGAGGAAGAGAAAAAGAAAAAGAAAGAGAGGAAGAGGGAGGGAGGGAGGGAGGGAGGGAGGGAGGGAGGGAGGGAGGGAGGGAGGGAGAGAGAGAGAGAGAGAGAGAGAGAGAGAGAGAGAGAGAGAGAGAGAGAGAGAGAGAGAGAGAGAGAGAGAGAGAGAGAGGGAGAGAGAGAGTAATGTTCTTGAGGGCACAAACTATCAAGCATTCAATCTCTCCATCATTGTCAAGGGGAACACACTGCTATTCCTAAGTGCAATATCATTTATTATCCCTCCTACAACACAACAGTATACCCACTTGTGTCTATTCATCCTCGCCTCTCATTGATACGGACACCTTATCACTCACACAACCCCGTTCGTCACGCTATACATTACCTGTCACATCTATGTCATTAGCCTTCACAGAGCAGCGTTTGCATGACAGCCTCCTGCATATCTATTGATCAAAGAGTATCATCACTACCAATATGTAACTACCTTGCTGTCCCACTTGTCTCCGACCTTCTCAGCAATACACGCAATGTATCGGTCATTCTGTGCTTTCTCTCTCTCTCTCTCTCTCTAACCTTTCTTAGACTAGATGATAAAATACTGCCATTTCTTCTCTACGGTAATTCAACCTGTCTCTAGTGTCACCTTCCCCCACCGCTTGTAATACTGTCTCCCACTGCTTGTTTTCCTTCGCAAGTGACAGTCTGTTTGGACGATAGCCTCACTTTTCACTCTCTGTAGCGATCCGAGTCTCTCTTGTCTACGTGACAGTTTGCGTGGCTGGTATTCTATCATGCTTCTTCTTCTTGTGTCTTTTTGGCGGGTCGTCTTTGTTGTCGGAAATTGGTAGTCGTATATTCTTGTTTTCTTTAATCTTTTTTTTTTTTTAATTATTTGCTGATATTCATAATTTCTAAGATTTCTAATTCGAGATTCTCAATATTTCCTGTTTTTTTCTTCGACGAGTTTGATTTTAATGAAGCGAGTGTTTGTGAAAGTTCTATTTAAATCGGGTTTAAGAAGAATTGAAAACAAAACACTCAGACAATTTGCAGGTTCAAGACCACGCGTCTCTTTAATCTCAATTTCCTCAAATCGACTTGCTGACGTTGATTTAATATGTTCATGCCGTTATGACGTGTACTCTTGCTTTCCTAACAATACGAACACTGATTGCATTACAGTTCAGGCCTTTTTTGGGGGGAATACTGCATATAATAAGCCTTCTAAAAATAGCAAATCTTGCCTTATTATGCGAACTGTCTCTGGCTTTATGAAAGAGACAAGATTAATACCTCGCACGCACAATGCTCTTTGTAGTGGATGCAAATTACAATTCTTTGAACGAAAGGCTTCCAAAAACGCGGGTAGAGGGCGTTGGCGCGAAAGAACAAAAACAAACGGAGAAGAGGCAAGAATGAATAAAAGGGAATTACTAAGCAGGGCAGAGTATGTTTTCTCCCCTTTTTCTTGAGGTCAAAACCTGTCACCTCAACGAAAACGAAAGCTCAAAAACATACTTTCTTTTCCTCTCTACGTCTTCCTAGGTCTTAAATATATGTAAATAAATCACGTGTTTAGGTCATAAGTTTCGACCATGTACATCACACACACACACACACACACACACACACACAGATACACACACACACAGATACACACACACACAGATACACACACACACAGATACACACACACACAGATACACACACACACACACACACACACACACACACACACACACACACACACACACACACACACACACACACGCACATAAAAGCGACCGAAACCGGGGATTCCCCACCTCGTCGAGCGTCGTCCACATTTCTTTCTTTGATGTGGAGTTACGTATCTTTTTTTACAGTTTCGTTTCATTTTTATATCTTTATTCTGTTTTATGTCCTTTTTTCAACAATGAATGCGTCTGAGTGAGGTTAGGTGTCTACAGGAGTGTTGGTGGCGATTTTTTTAAAAAGTCTATTCACAATATTCAAAAAATATATAAAGGCAAAGGTTAAGGGAAATTTTTATACTGAAGCGCAAAAGAATGTTAAAAAAGAATTATGGAACAAACGTACAACCGAGAGAGAGAGAGAGAGAGAGAGAGAGAGAGAGAGAGAGAGAGAGAGAGAGAGAGAGAGAGAGAGAGAGAGAGAGAGAGAGAGAGAGCGAAAAACAGACAAACAGACAGATAGATATAAAGAGAAATGTCTCACCAACTTCATTCTCCACGGTGAGCACACACTGGTGAACCCGACTGCTCACGCTAAAATAAAACCATTTTCCGTAAACATAATCATCTACGTCAAACAAAAAAGTTCCAGAGCGTAAAGACATTCCCTTTGTTCACGAGTTTCGCTAAAAGCCTTTATGGACCGAGAATCAATTAATGCAAGGTTGCGCTGTTCGGTCTCCGTATGGTTTCTGTAGACTATTGTGTGACGGAGAGACGGGGAGAGGAATGAAGACGGGGAGCGAAAATAGATAAACATATATATATATATATATATATATATATATATATATATATATATATATATATATATATATATATATATATAGAGAGACAGAGAGAGAGAGAGAGAGAGAGAGAGAGAGAGAGAGAGAGAGAGAGAGAGAGAATCCAAATCAAAATACCGCTACCTCATTCATGCCAAAGGAGAGCGCGAGATAGAGATAGAGAAACCCTCCCAAAAAAACAAATAACAAATCTCAGAGAAATAAGAACACCAACAAAAAATATATCACAAAAGAACAACAACCATAAACAACAAACAATATCCAACGTAAAAACCGACCGCCTGCCCCGGAGCTACACATTTCTGACGCAGGGAATCTCCTCGCATAAACACTGGGAGAGAACAAGTACAATAACAATCTATAAATATTCAATCGGACGGGATATAAGTCTGGCTCGTAAACATGTTATGAATAATACTAGAAAGGTAGACATGTAAAAAAGAAAATGAAAAAAGAATAAACAAAAGACAAACCAAAAATCTAGGATTCTTAATCATATCGCCTCTGTAAATAGACATAAAAAGTTAAGGGGATAATATAAAAAAGAAAAAATGGAGAGAGAGAGAAAGATTATAGAAAAAGAGTAAACATATATATATATATATATATATATATATATATATATATATATATATATATATATATATATATATATATATATATATATATATGAGAGAGAAAGGGGAGAAAAAAGGTGTAAGAAAAGGTGGAAAGAAAATAACTTTAAAAAATAGAGATAGAGAGACGTAAGAAAAGCTAAATTAAGAACATAGACAAACATACATATATTAATAAACAAAATGGAGAAAGAGAAACTCGATGAAAAAAACACCCAAAAGAACAACAAAGACGGCAAAGCAGAGAAAGAAAGATAGAAAAAAATAAGAAAAAAGAAAAAAAAACAGAAAAAAGGTAAAAACATAGAAAGAGAAGGAAAGGAAAAAAGGCCAAAGAAAGAACGAAGATAAAAAACAAATAGAATAAGACGCACCTGCAGCTAAATCCGCTTTCAACAGCTGAGATAACCACAAGGAAGACAAGGACCCGATAACATCACCATAAACAAGATTGCAACAGCACTTTGAATATAAAACTCCAACATTAAACCACAAAACGATATTTCTGTGTACACAGTGTATGTAGACCCATGCCTCCATACACATTCTATTCATCAATATAGCTATATCGAACTGTCTACAAGGGCTCTATTAACAGTCCAAATCTATTCATTCTGCCTGTTTAATGCCAATATTCTATGAAGGACATTTAACTGATATTGCATTCTGAAGTCCAGTGCAACATGAATACCAGAAAGGTATATTATTACTCAAGGCAAATGCAATTTAGTTGACAATTAGGGGTTCACGTGGCGGTGCGAGTGAGTGATTCTAAGGAGATAGGAAGAAAGAAAGAGTAGATAAACAGATAGATCGGTATATTGGTAGATACACACACACACATACACACACACACACACACACACACACACACACACACACACACACACACACACACACACATATATAATATATATAGAGAGAGAGAGAGGGAAAGGGAGTCAATCAGCAGTCAGTCAGTGAGAGAGCAACACGTAAACAGTCCTTTAATTCTCCCGTTCTATACGAGTGATTTCAAGTGTATAGCTATTACACTCCTAGGGCTACAAGTGATTATATTTACCTCCATACCAGTATGTGAGAGTGTGAGCCCGAAGATGAACGAATATTCCATTATGGAATTTATTAACTAATTTATGCATTTTTGATTTTCAGTTATATAATGATGATAATTTATGTCCATCAGTTATTCCTTCGTTTGCACGTTCCTTTTCTTTTTTTCTATTTAAAGGATAGACAGATCCGAGGAAAAAGAGAGGAGATAAAAAGAGGAAAAATATAAAAAGAATAAGAAAGATAATCAGAGCTAGAGTAGAGAAAAAAGAAGAGAGAAGAGCAGAGAAAGAGAAAAAAGAAGAGGAGAGAAGAGCAGAGAAAGAGAAAAAAGAAAAACAAAAGGCGATATTAACAAGACTCTTCTGTACATGCTCTTACCTCCCCGCCCACACATTCCCCCGTGGCTCTTGACCCCTTGCATATTTCTCTTTGTACCCCTCTCCCCTTTATACTCCTCTCACTACTCCCTCACCCCCTCTCCCTACTCTTTCATCCCCTCACCCTATTCCCCCCACCCCCTCTCCCTGCCCCCCACATCCCTTCTCTCTATTCCTTCCACTCCTCCACTCCTCCTCCCCGTCTCCCACTCACCCTACTACTCCTCCCCTTCTCCCACTCCCCCCACTCCCCCCATTCCTCTTCCACTTCTCCCACTCCCCCCACTCCTCTTCCACTTCTCCCACTCCCCCCACTCCTCTTCCCCCTCTCCTTCTCCTCCTGGACTCCTGTCTCGAACATGTCCTTGTTTACACTGAGGAGCTCCGCCTCTACGCCCTCGCGATTTGGGATGAAACATGTCACCTTGGCACTGTTTACCTTCGCCAATAACATTCATCAGAGCGCTACGTCGGCGTTCGTCCCATGAAGGACCACCTCCCATCCCTTCCCTCCATTCTCCTCTCCTTCCTCTTCCCCCCCCCCCTTTCTCTCCTCGTCATTTTCTTACCCCATTCCCCCTAACTTTTCTTTTCGGCCGTCTTATTTCCTTCTTGCTTCTCCCTCTTCAACCTTTTCTCTATTTTCCTGCCCCATTTCTCTTTCTCTTTCCATCTCCCTTTTCTTTTCTCATCTTTCTACTTTCTACTCAACCAATTACCGATTTTAACTCTCCTCCTTCACCACCCTCCTTGTACCTATCACATTTACATCCTTAAATCTTCTACTTTTAGATCCTTCTCCCTATTCAAATCCTTTTATTTCTCCTAATGAACACATCCAAGCTAACGAAAACCCTTTATCCCAATCTATCATCCAGTTTTAAGCCTGCAAAAGGGATCGTGTCTGGATCACGTTTGGGCTACGTTGCAAATTGACGCTGATGGACGATGCAGTACTTTGTTGCATGACGTTAGGCTGTACGAACACGAGGCAGGGCCATGGTGGGTGTCTAGGGCGTGCTCAGCTGCCATTTACTTGTGTCTAAGTATATAACCTGAGGTCGTTTCAGAAAGGAACAGAAAGGAATTAAGAGAATGGAAAATGTATGTATGAAGATAGATAAATAAAATAATAGAGATGAATTGTTTGATGGAATAGTCGGCAATTAATGGAGAATGAGCGATAAGGTACTGATAAATGAAGAGATAAATAAAAGGATATATATAAGTAGTTAGATAGAGAGAATTTAAGGTGGCAATGCGTTTTCAAAAATTCAGAATATCATTTCATACTCAACGAAAAAAAAATCCAAAACTAAATGCATATTCCAGTAGCTAGGAAATTCATTATGTTCTGTTTATATAGATTTCCAACCAAGATAGCCAAGCCAGGTGCGAATTTATTGCAGAGCGAAATTACATATTAGTGCAAAGATAACTTACCGGCTGGACTATTTGCGAGATCTAAATTCGTGGCAAAGCAGTGATATAAAATGAATTATTCTGCTTTATGCACTTTCTCGTCTTCGAGGATATTCAGGTCAACACACATGAATATCACCTTCTCCCTCCAACCGACCCCTCAACTCTTGACCAAACGCTGAAACAGAAGCAGATATACACAGCCATGCACGCTTGGACATATCCTAGCACATGCACGCTCGCACACAGTCAGACACACAACCACACTCATACAGACTCACACACTATCACATTCAGAAACCTGATTGACACACTCTCTCTCTCTCTCTCTCTCTCTCTCTCACACACACACACACATATACACATACACACACATATACACATACACACACAAACACTCAAGCAAGCCCACACATACTCATTCTCTCACCCCCCCCCCCCCACCCCCCACACACACAAATCTAGACATGCATCAGATTTGTAAATCTTAGCTTGAATTTCTATAAATCCCTCACCATTTCAGCGACTGATTGAGTTTTTTTTTTATTCATTACATAAACATTCCTCTTCCTCCCCTATGTCTACATTCATAATTATAAACATATGCATAATTTACGCTTTCATGCAAGATTGAATATATAAAAATGATAATAAAAAGAAAATCATGAACGTGGATGTTTAAACACCCTTTAAGCTCTACACATGAATTCACATGCATGATATTTCTGCATGCTCATGTTGCAAACGCAGTCATGCAAACAGACATGAGAAGGAATATATAAGCGCACATATAAACAGGAAATATTTAAAAGAATGACTTGCACCTTTAGCTAATACTTTGCAACAAGAACTCATTTCAATCACCAAGTCTTCCGTCATCTTGTTTGTACGAAATGAATTCTGGCAGGGGACATCGTTTAGAAAGAAATTAATGAATCAATAAATATGTAGAAATGAATATACAAATTTATATATGCATGTACGTACGTATGTATGTATGCATGTATGTATGCATGTATGTATGTGTGCATGTATGTGTGTATCCGTCTATATGTATGTGTATGTGTACGTGTATGTATATGTATATGCATGTGTTTATGTTTATGTATGTGCATGTGCATGTGTTTATGTTTATGTATGTGTATGTGCATGTGTTTGTTTGTGTATGCGCATGTGAATGTGTATGTATATGCATATCTATATAGATCTACCAATATTTCTACCTATCGACGCATGTGCGTGTACGTGGCGTGTGCGTGTACGTGGCGTGTGCGTGTGTACCTGAACTTTAAATGTGCTTAAACGACTTATGAAACAAAAGCTGACGCAAACCTTTCGCGTATGAAACACTCCAACAATCCCTTTGTTAAGAACACCTCAACCTGTACAAAGTGAACTTGTTAAGAAAAAGAAAACGAAAACGAAAAAAAAAAAAAGAAAAAAAAAACTAAACCCATAACTCTACGGGCTT
>NC_091575.1:17981472-17986472 GCF_042767895.1 Penaeus vannamei
AACACATATACAAAGAGAGAGAGAGAGAGAAATGAAAGCGGGACCCATTGTACTTGCCTCACTAAAACAATCAAACAGCCCGACATCGGCGTACGTTTCCATTTCAATTCTCTAGTAATAATAATAAAAAAGTCCCGGCGGCTCCGAAAACCGTAAGAAAGAAAAATAAAAATCAAATTAAAGAACATTTCCCTCATTCTTTGAAGATGTCTCCAGGGAACGGGTCATTATCGTCGATTCTTCACGTACCTGTTCAGGGGCTCATGTGCGTGCCCGGCCGGTACACATTCCTCTCACGCATACGACGCCGTCAAAGTCTCACGTTCATTAACAATTTGAAGGAATCCGGAGGGCCTGGTCGATGTACTCCGGAACCGGGCTCGACCCTCGCCGTATAGAGGTATGTGTGCGCCGTCAGTGGTCCGTGCGTGTGAGGGGGTGACGGGGCTGGGTTTTTTTTCGAACGAATCGTATCTCTCTTTCTCGGTCTCTCTCTCTCTCTTTCCCTTTATCTCTCGGTCTCTCTCTTTCCCTTTATCTCTCGTTTTTTTTTTTCGGTCTCTCTCTTTCCCTTATCTCTCGGGTTTTTTTTCGGTCTCTCTCTTTCCCTTTATCTCTCGGGTTTTTTTCGGTCTCTCTCTCTCTTTCTTGGTTTCTCTCATTCTCTGTAATTTTCTCTCCCTTTTTCTTTAGCTGTCTGTCTCCCTCCCCCTGTTTTTTGCTAAATGAAAATACATAATTACACAATATGTTTTTTGTCCTTTAGTTAGTCTCTTTCTGTCTGTGTGCTTGTGTCTGCCTGTTAGCTTCTCTCTTTCTCTCTCTTATTAGATATCTGTCTGTCCCTCTCCTTCTCCTTTTCAATATTACTTTGATCGCGCTACCTCTTCCTTTTTTCCATATGCCCCTTCTTCCCCTTTTGCCCCTTTCTCTCAATCCTTTTCTCTACCTCTCTCTGAGCCTCCCCCCTCCCCCCTCTCTCTCGGGGTCTGAGAATAGTCTCTTGAATGTAGGTTCTATTTTTAATTCACTTCATAATTATCTTTTATCGACCTCGTTCGCTGTCCCGATGCATCCTAATGAGTTCTCGTTTGATGTATACCAACGCTGACCTTATAATTAATGATCTTGCCTCGTGAATGCCGTCTGTTTGACTCCCAGATCTCCCTGATTGATGATTGGTCGAAGGTGGCACAACGGACGGTCACTGATTGGATAAGAGGTAGCATGCAGATGGAAGACGGGCCATTATTGGATAAGAGGCTGCATGTGGATGGAAGAAGGTCGGTGATTGGATAAGAGATGGCATGACGATGGACGGAGGCCGCTGATTGGATGATAGGCACCATGTGGATAGACGACTGGACAGTGATTGGATGAAAGGCAGCATGCAGAGGAAAGACGACAACCTGTAATTAGCGTTTGAATAAAAGAACCGGATTAATCTTTAATTGTCTTTGACTGATTGGTTTAACTTTGATGGCTGCCTCAATTGGACAGACATGTTGTCGGAAGGTGAATGTTTTGTTGAAGAAGACAGATAAGAATAAAAAATGGGAACTGACATCAGAGTAGAAGAATGAGAAAATTAAAAAGAAAATCAGATATCAAAGGCAACGACAAACCGTCTCATCGTCAGAATGAAGAAAAAAAAGTGAGAATTAAGGCGAAGAACGCAAAAAAAAAGAAAGAAAAAAAGAGATCAAATAACCGAAAGAACTCTTTGCATATCAAAGTCAAAAGCAAATCATCCCATCGGAAAAATACTCTTCTTTTCAGATATTCAAAAATTCTTTCCTTCTAAGGAATCCCTCACCATGCGCACCTCCTCGAGGAAGTCTCACAACGTCTCAGGTAACATCTTGAGAGTGCGTTGTTTCGTACATCGTAATGAGGAGTTTCTTGGAATAGCGAAGGCTCTCTAGAATCTAATTTAAAGGAGATAAATAATTAAAGTTAGGGATAAATAACACACTTCTTGTTGTGAGACTTCAGCGTGAAAAAAAAGAGAGAGAGAGAGAGAGAGAGAGAGAGAGAGAGAGAGAGAGAGAGAGAGAGAGAGAGAGAGAGAGAGAGAGAGAGAGAGAGAGAACGTCAGTGGAAGAGAAGTGTTGGACAGAGAGAAAGGGAGAGAAAGACAGAGAAAGAAAGAATGAGAGAGAGAGAGAAAGAGAGAGTGAGAGATCAAATAATTAGAAATCCCACAGTTATCATTAATCTAGCTATAATCAAGAGTTCTTCCTCCTACAGATATAACCGTAACCGTTCCAACCATTACTAATCACACGATCCTCACCATACCTATTTACTATAACACTTCCCATTCACACCAGATCCCTTTTATTTCCACAATTTCAAGTTTCGATAAAGAGCGGACCTTTCCTACCAACAGTTAAACATCCAACTTAATCTTTCGAGTCACCAGAAGGTCCAGAGAAGTCCTCTAGAGATCGGGATAAACGCATTTTTCTCACTAATAACCTCTTCGTTTATCGTGGAGGCAAGAGGGTGTTCGATCCGAAGGGGTGGGGGTTGGATCCTAAGGGGTGGGGGGTTGGATCCTAAGGGGTGGGGGGTTGGATCCTTTATTGGGAGGAGCTCTAATCAAAGGGCTTCGTCGCCGTGGATGGCCGTTTAAAAGGATCTCGAAACTGGTGGACTTGAGACGATCGGATTCTCTTTTTTTTTTTTTTTTTTTTTTTTTTTTTTTTTTTTTTTTACGATTTTGGTCTCTCTTGTGATTGTCTGTTTTTTTGACGATTTTGTTCGGAAATTTAAGTTTTCATGGATGACATTTGTGGGTAGAATAACAACAACAACGAAATGCTTTAATTATGTAATCTCTGTCTATCTTTTATTTTATCTATTTTGTATTTCTTGTGATTTTTGGAACCTTTGTTTAAACTCGCTCACCTAAAACTCATTATTTATTCTCTCCCTTTTCCCTACGCCCCGAATCACTCTTTTCTCCTCTCGATCTCCCATTCGTCGTGTCGAACGGTCTTCCATACAAAAGGACATTTCATACACACTCAAGTTCGGTAATCACTGGCTTTTTATTTCTGTTATCACACCTTTTTACCCACTTTTAACGTTGTTTTTTATTCTTTACTATTATCAATTTTTTAAATTCAATGTCATTTGTTTATCTATTTATCTGTTTATTCAAGTGTTTTTGTTTGTTTAAATACTTTAACACTAATACTAATGATGATAATAGTAGCAAGAAACAACAATTATGCTAATTTTGAAAATAATGGTAACAATAATAATGATAATAGCAAGAACAACCACAACAACAATAATAATAATGACTATAATAATCATCATAATAATCATCATCATCATCATCATAATAATAATAATAATAATTATGATAAAAATAACAATAAGAATAATGATAATGATAATGATAATAATAATAAAAATAATAATGATAATGAAAAGGAGGAAAATAATGATAAAGAAAATGAGAGCAACAGTGATAAAGATAATAATAACGTCAACAACAATAATTATAGTAAAAATTTTACAAACAAGAATTACTATTATCATTACTCTTATCAACACCATCATCATTATTAGGATTATCATCATGAATATCATTTTCACATATTAAACCCCATCTGCTCCTATTCACGAATCACCAACACGGCGCACCTTGTCTCCTAACACAATATTTCGCCATAAAGTCAAATAAGTCATTTTCACGGGACACTGAATGTTTTCAGAATTTCCTTTACACGCATTTCCCTAAGTTTAATGCATTTTTTTTTTTTTTTTTTTTGTCTGATCTCAAATTTTCTCACTTTGTATCGGAAAATAATTTTCCCTTTTCAAACTTTTGTACATTTTTTTTCATTATTTTTTTTGTGGGTGTATGTGGGAATAAACGGCAGGATATGTACCCTATTCTAGGCTTTATGGTTTTGAGAATTTTTTTAATTTTTGTGTTTATATCATGATCATATGATAATGATAACAAAAGATCAACAACAATAAACTAACAATAACAACGGTAATGACAGCAATGACGATATAAATCATAAAATGATGATGATGATGATGATGATGATGATGATGATGATGGTTATGACGACAATAATAATGATAATAATAACAGAAACAATAACAACACCATCAATCGTCATCTTCATCATTTTAACATGATATTAATGATAATGATAATAATAATAATAATAATAATAATAATAATAATAATAATAACAACAATGATAATAATGATGATGATGATGATGATAATAATAATAATAATAATAATAATAATAATAATAATAATAATAATAATAATAATAATAATAATAATAATAATAATAATAATAATAATAATAATAAATAATAATAATAATAATAATAATAATAACAACAATAACAATATTTCCCATTATTGTTATTAGCATGGAAATAAAAACATCAGTAATAATAATAGTAAACATAATGATGATGACAATGATGATAATGAAGATGATAATAATGATAATGGTAATGATAATCACAATTATTATTAATAATAGTAATAATGTAAATATAAATAATGATAATGATGGTAATAATGATAATGATAAAGATAATGGTAATGGTAATGATAATGATAATAATAATAATAATAATAGCAACAGTAGTAGAAATAGTAGTAGTAGTAATAAATAGAATATCAAAAATAGTAATGATAATAATCATATTAATCATACTACTCATAATAATAATATAGAAAAAATAACAATGACAATAACAATAATAATGATAACAAGGTAAATAATGATGATAATGATGAGGATGAAACTAACGATGACAACAATAGCAATAACAAACGTAGCAGTAAAAAACAATTGGAATAATAATGATAGCAATAAGAATAGCAGCAATAACAATAATGATAACAGCAGCAATACCAACAGCAACAATAACAATAAAAATAACAACAATAATAACAAAAACAATAACAACAACTCTCCTCACGTATACACACATACACACAC